>NC_135211.1:36626725-36629225 GCF_052324685.1 Brachyhypopomus gauderio | reverse complement strand
AGGTGTGTTATCTGTGTGTGGTGGTCAGGTGTGTTATCTGCGTGTGGTGGTCAGGTGTGTTATCTGCGTGTGATGGTCAGGTGTGTTATCTGCGTGTGGTGGTCAGGTGTGTTACCTGCGTGTGGTGGTCAGGTGTGTTACCTGCGTGTGGTGGTCAGGTGTGTTATCTGTGTGTGATGGTCAGGTGTGTTATCTGCGTGTGGTGGTCAGGTGTGGTGGTATCTGGGCATGGGCAGTCATGGCCTGGTGGTTAGGGAACTGATCTTGTGACCAGAGGGTCTTGGGTTCGATTGCCAGACCTGAGGCCATGACTGAGGATCCCCTGAGCAAGACCCTTAACCCTCAATTGCTCACAAAAAAAAAAGAGATAAAATGTAAGTCGCTCTGGATCAGGGCGTCTGCCAAAATGCCGTAAATGTATCTGTGTGTGATGGTCAATTATTTGTGTGTGTGTGTGTGTGTGTGTGTGTGTGTGTGTGTGTGTGTGTGTGTGTGTGTGTGTGTCAGGCAGACCAAGCAGGATCTGAGGGTGGCTACAGCAAAGGTGGATGAGATGACCAGACTCATGCAGAGTGTTCAGGACCAGATGAGGAGAAAGGTGTGTGTGTGCGCGCGCGCGCGTGTACATTTGAATAATTTTGTCTGAGAACCAGGGATCGATTGTCTTTGCTTTGTGTACTAAAACCATGGGTTAAAGTTCTCCGTCACTACGACGGATTTCTGTCATTTAATTTTTTTGGGGGGAAAAATCCGTCAAATCATAATAAACCACGCATCAATAAACCATCTGTTTTGTGGCCGAAATATGATCCTCTCACTGGATCATCAGCGCTCATGGATGACGCCGGTGTCATTTGATTGACTTGCAGGTCATCCCGCCTTCAGATTTTCGGACATTACGTTTATGTAGAAAGGTTACCTCCCTCCTGCCTGGCTGGATATACATTCGCGAGTGACCGTAGCGCGCGACTCCGCGGAGGTGTTTATACATTCTGTGCAGCGTTGTCCGAAACGATATGTGGTAGTTATAAAGAAACACCCCTCAAAAACAGGGGAAGGAACATTTACCTGACCAATTTTAATGTTGCTTTGTGTTCCAGGTTTGAAAGTGCTGAAATTTAGACTAAAGTACTTGAAAATGCTTGAAACTGTAGCTACTTCGTTTCACAACAAATATATGTCTGACTGAACAGTTCTCTTGCATTACGTTAACAGGACGAAACACGAGAGAAAGTGAAGACGTGAAGGCGTTTTGAAAAGAAACCACCATTAAATAATGTGATAAAAAAGCGAATTATTTCTAATCATTTCGAGTATAGGTATAAATATTTAACTTAATTAAGTTTAACGTGCTGGGAAATATTGAAATGGACCTTGACAGTGACCTACAAGTGCTTTAATTCCACCTTGTGAAGGTTTGCGCAAGGTAGGCGGAATTGAGCGCTAAGGTCACTCGCAAAATGTATATCCTAATAAACCAACACGAAATATTTATTAAATATTTTATATATTAAAACTAACTATAATCATAATAGTTGCAATTCTTTTAAACTTTATTTGCATAATTTCTTTGAGTTGTCTTGTATCCGATAATTTTAATAACAGTAATAAATAAATAAAGAATTAATTAATCATGCCTATACGCCTGTTTTTAACATATAGTGTCTTAATTGTGTTAACAGAATCTTTAGGTTACAGCATATCCTCAGAATATTAATAGAAATTTAGTTTTTTTTTCACCATAATGATTGCCTGACTTATTTATTAATTAATTTAAAGATTAATCATTAAATATTCATTTGTTCATTCATTTTGAATATTATAATGTCATGTCCATACTATAAAGTGACTACATTTCAATTTTTTTTTTTTTTTTTTTGTAGTAAAATATAGAAGTTATGGTTATTTATACTGAAGAATCTCTCCACCGATCACAGACTTTTCTTCATTTAGCTTTAATACAGTCGGAGAAAAAAGGTGCATTTCTTCCATTTAAAATGTCAACTTTTTTATTTATCAACCAATTTAACAAGTATGGACACCACTATCCAGTGGTGTGATTTAATTTGCCATTTTTGGAAATTTCATTTTTTTGTAACATACCTACTTAAAGCAGGTAATCTTACTGCTTATGTTTTTGCTATAGTGAATCTGATAAAAACAAGAGAGCTTCATACCTTTTTAAAACTCACCAGGATTCACTAAATTTGAGGAGGACCCTCAGATAACTCCATTATATAAACATTTATGTACATTTATTGCTCAGGTGTTGCATTTTGTCACTATGAAGCTATAAAGATTCTCACTTCTCTCCTTACACAGTATATAAATATACTTTATAAATGTGTTTATTGTGTAGAATTAGGCAAAAGAGGCCATGTCCCAACTACACCACATTGTCAGTAATTGTTGGCATTGTCTTTTTGGAAAAATTTTCAGTCAAATGAACATTTCTTGCTTTAACCCATGACTAAAACACAAACCAGTTTGGCTGCCATGA
>NC_135211.1:36581725-36624225 GCF_052324685.1 Brachyhypopomus gauderio | reverse complement strand
GAAACGCCTCCATTACTACAATTACTATTACTATTACTATTTTTATCAACTGCTGCTGTTACATTTTCATTTCCTCCGGTTTTCTGTTTTCTTGCATTTCGCTGGTGTGTATTGACCGATAAACAGAGTTCAGGTTCCAGAAACGTGTGTGTGTGTGTGTGTGTGTGTGTGTGTGTGTGTGTGTGTGTGTGTGTGTGTGTGTGTGTGTGTGTGTGTGTGTGTGTGTGTGTGCTCCGCCAGGCTCAGCTGCGTGAGAAGCAGCGGGTGGAGGAGTTGGGGAAGATGCAGGAAGGCATGAAGCAGCTGGTGGAGGAAGCAGCCGCCCGCACCAGGAGAGAGGCACGTATCCCAGCATGCACCCTGGCCCTCTTCCTTCTACAGATATGAGAGACAGCAGCATTCCCACTGTAGCTGCTTCCAGGGGGCGACATAAACACAATCCTGTGTGTGTGGTGTGTGGTGTGTGTGTGTGGGGCAGGTGGATTCTGTGCGTAAGCAGTGTAATGCTCATATCGATCGTCTGGCCGAGGAGTTGTCCGCTCTACAGCTGGTGAGAATACCTGTCATCTCCACTCCACTGGACCTGCTCACACACACACACACACACGTACACACACACACACGTACACACACACACACGTACACACACACACACGTACACACACACACACGTACACACACACACACACATGTACACACACACACACACACGTACACACACATATACATACACACACACACACACACACACACATACACACACACACGTACACACACACACACACACACACACACGTACACACACACACACACACACACGTACACACACACACACACGTACACACACACACACACACACGTACACACACACACACACACACACACACACACACGTACACACACACACACATACACACACACACGTACACACACACACACACACACGTACACACACACACACACACACGTACACACACACACACACACACACACACACGTACACACACACACACACACGTACACACACACACACGTACACACACACACACACACACGTACACACACACACACACACACACACACGTACACACACACACACACACGTACACACACACACACACACACACACGTACACACACACACACACGTACACACACACACACACGTACACACACACACACGTACACACACACACACACACGTACACACACACACATGTACACACACACACACACACGTACACACACACATGTACACACACACACACGTACACACACACACACATGTACACACACACACACACACGTACACACACACACACACACACGTACACACACACACACGTACACACACACACACACATACACACACACACACACGTACACACACACACACACACGTACACACACACACACGTACACACACACACATGTGCACACACACACACACGTACACACACACACACACACGTACACACACACACGTACACACACGTACACACACACACACACACGTACACACACACACATGTGCACACACACACACACGTACACACACACACACACGTACACACACACACACACACACACACACACGTACACACACACACACACGTACACACACACACACACACGTACACACACACACACACACACACACACACACACGTACACACACACACACACACATACACACACACACGTACACACACACACACATACACACACACACACACACGTACACACACACACGTACACACACACACACACACGTACACACACACACACACACGTACACACACACACACGTACACACACACACACACACGTACACACACACACACGTACACACACACACACACACACACACACGTACACACACACACACACACGTGTACACACACACACACACACACACACACACGTACACACACACACGGACACACACACACGTACACACACACACACACACACACACACGTACACACACACACACACACGTACACACACACACATGTACACACACACACACACACGTACACACACACACATGTACACACACACACACACGTACACATACACACATGTACACACACACACACACACACACACGTACACACACACACACACGTACACACACACACACACATACACACACACACACGTACACACACACACACACACGTACACACACACACACGTACACACACACACACATGTGCACACACACACACACGTACACACACACACACACACGTACACACACACACGTACACGTACACACACACACGTACACACACACACACACACGTACACACACACACGTACACACACACACATGTGCACACACACACACACGTACACACACACACACACACGTACACACACACACACACACACGTACACACACACACGTACACACACACACACACACACACACACACACACACACACGTACACACACACACACACACGTACACACACACACACACGTACACACACACACACACACACGTACACACACACACACACGTACACACACACACACGTACACACACACACACGTACACACACACATGTACACACACACACACACACGTACACACACACACATGTACACACACACACACACACGTACACACACACACACACGTACACACACACACATGTGCACACACACACACACAGCACACACACAGCACACATACACATACAAACACACACACACACACGTACACACACACACACACACACACACACACATACACACACCACACTGAAAGCGGAATGTCGGTCGGCGGTTTGTCGTTGACGTCTTGTACAGCTGCCATGCTGCAGTGTGAGTGTCATGATGGCATGTGTCCTGCCCTTGGTCACGTGACCCACACACAAAGTAAACACAGTAGCTTTTGCATTTAAAACACGCACACCTTTCCGTGTCAAATATTGTAGTACCGAACTGTTTTGAGAACTTTAGTACCATCAGACTTAGCCATACACATCAGACCTGGACCAACATATCAGACCTGACCTGATACGTCAAACCTAGTCCAATATGTCAGACCATCCTGCTCTGACCTTCGACCCTGTTTCACCCCTAACTCGTCCTAGCGCTATTAAGCGGCTCTATAAGACGCTGCATGTGATGAAATCTTCACACCACCCGCAGGAATGTTAGACAAAAAACGAAATGTTTCACTGCACAACTAGTTCCCAGGCCCACTAGGAAACACAGAACCAGTCTACAGTATATCAGCCCAGTCCCACTACGAAATACAGAACCAGTCTACAGTATATCAGCCCAGGCCCACTAGGAAACACAGAACCAGTCTACAGTATAACAGCCCAGTCCCACTAGGAAACACAGAACCAGTCTACAGTATATCAGCCCAGTCCCACACTAGGAAACACAGAACCAGTCTACAGTATATCAGCCCAGTCCCACTACGAAACACAGAACCAGTCTACAGTATATCAGCCCAGTCCCACACTAGGAAACACAGAACCAGTCTACAGTATATCAGCCCAGTCCCACACTAGGGAACACAGAACCAGTCTACAGTATATCAGCCCAGTCCCACTACGAAATACAGAACCAGTCTACAGTATATCAGCCCAGTCCCACACTAGGAAACACAGAACCAGTCTACAGTATAACAGCCCAGTCCCACTACGAAATACAGAACCAGTCTACAGTATATCAGCCCAGTCCCACACTAGGAAACACAGAACCAGTCTACAGTATATCAGCCCAGTCCCACACTAGGGAACACAGAACCAGTCTACAGTATATCAGCCCAGTCCCACTACGAAATACAGAACCAGTCTACAGTATATCAGCCCAGTCCCACTACGAAATACAGAACCAGTCTACAGTATAACAGCCCAGTCCCACTACGAAATACAGAACCAGTCTACAGTATATCAGCCCAGTCCCACACTAGGAAACACAGAACCAGTCTACAGTATAACAGCCCAGTCCCACTACGAAATACAGAACCAGTCTACAGTATATCAGCCCAGTCCCACACTAGGAAACACAGAACCAGTCTACAGTATATCAGCCCAGTCCCACACTAGGAAATACAGAACCAGTCTACAGTATATCAGCCCAGTCCCACACTAGGAATCACAGAACCAGTCTACAGTATATCAGCCCAGTCCCACACTAGGAAACACAGAACCAGTCTACAGTATATCAGCCCAGTCCCACTACGAAATACAGAACCAGTCTACAGTATATCAGCCCAGTCCCACTACGAAATACAGAACCAGTCTACAGTATAACAGCCCAGTCCCACTACGAAATACAGAACCAGTCTACAGTATAACAGCCCAGTCCCACTATGAAATACAGAACCAGTCTACAGTATATCAGCTCAGTCCCACACTAGGAATCACAGAACCAGTCTACAGTATATCAGCCCAGTCCCACTATGAAATATAGAACCAGTCTACAGTATATCAGCCCAGTCCCACTACGAAATACAGAACCAGTCTACAGTATATCAGCCCAGTCCCACACTAGGAATCACAGAACCAGTCTACAGTATATCAGCCCAGTCCCACTACGAAATACAGAACCAGTCTACAGTATAACAGCCCAGTCCCACTACGAAATACAGAACCAGTCTACAGTATATCAGCCCAGTCCCACACTAGGAATCACAGAACCAGTCTACAGTATAACAGCCCAGTCCCACTACGAAATACAGAACCAGTCTACAGTATATCAGCCCAGTCCCACACTAGGAAACACAGAACCAGTCTACAGTATAACAGCCCAGTCCCACACTACGAACCTCAGTGTCCTCAGCATGTTTACTAGGTACAGTCTCTAAAACTAACTTCACCCTCTGCTGTGACTAATTTATCACCGTAAAAAGATAAATTTGCTAATATCTTTGTTAATAGAGAAAAAGCAAGATTACACAGCTGGGATTAAGTAAAGATTGAGCGTATTTTGCTGTTTTAGTTAACCCAGATTAGACTGAGAGCATGTTGCTGTCTTAGTTAACCCAGATTAGACTGAGAGTATGTTGCTGTTTTAGTTAACCCAGATTAGACTGAGAGTATGTTGCTGTTTTAGTTAACCCAGATTAGACTGAGAGTATGTTGCTGTTTTAGTTAACCCAGATTAGACTGAGAGTATGTTGCTGTTTTAGTTAACCCAGATTAGACTGAGAGTATGTTGCTGTCTTAGTTAACCCAGATTAGACTGAGAGTATGTTGCTGTCTTAGTTAACCCAGATTAGACTGAGAGTATGTTGCTGTTTTAGTTAACCCAGATTAGACTGAGAGTATGTTGCTGTTTTAGTTAACCCAGATTATACTGAGTGCCTTTGCTGTTTTATCTGTTGAACTATAGTGTGTGTGTGTGTGTGTGTGTGTGTGTGTGTGTGTGTGTGTGTGTGTGTGTGTGTGTGTGTGTGTGTGTGTGTGTGATCTGATACTGAAGATCTCACACACACTCATGAAGCCTAAAGCCCATTGTTAAAGTGTGTGTTTACATGTTTAAACACTGGTTGGCTTAATATGTTGTGTGTTATCAGCAGTGACTGTGTTATGGTATAATGTGTTGGCATGGTTACAAGCAGTGATTGTGCAACAGTGTTGTGTGTATGTTAAAACCCAGTGACTGCAGGTTGTCATGGTTAGTCAGTGTTTTGTGTTATGGTTGTTATAGTGATGTTATAGTTATGGTTGTTATAGTGATGTTATAGTTATGGTTGTTATAGTGACGTTATAGTTATGGTTGTTATAGTGATGTTATAGTTATGGTTGTTATAGTGACGTTATAGTTATGGTTGTTATAGTGACGTTATAGTTATGGTTGATGTTTTCAGGAATGTGCAGATAAAGAAACTCAGATTGAGAGAGCACACAGAGAGAGGAAAGCTGTGGAGGAAGAACTGGAGAAGGTAACTACACACTTACACACACACACATTACACACACACACATACACACACACACACACACACACACATTACACACACACATACACTCACACACATTTACACACACATACACACACACTACACACACGCACGTACACACACGCACACACATTACACACACGCATGTACACACACACATACACATTACTCACACACATCACACACACATACACACACACGCACGTACACACATACACACGCAAGTACACAAATGATTTCTGTCATTTGATTTTTTTGGGGAAAAAATCCGTCAAATCATAATAAACCACACGCGCGTGCTATCTGTTTTGTGGCTGAAATATGATCCTCTCACTGGCGCTCATCAGCGCTGGATGGATGACGGTGGTGTAATTTGATTGACTTGCGGGTCATCCCGCCTTCAGATTTTCGGACATTACGTAGAAAAGTTATTACCTCCCTCCTGCCTGGCTGGATTATACTTTCGCGAGTGACCGTAGAGAGCGACTCCGCACACCTTGCGCAAACCTGCGCGAACGCGGAGGCTAGTTGCGCGTCATATTTTTTGCAGTGTTCTCCGAAACAATATGTGGTAGTATAAAGAAACACCCCTCAAAAACTGGGGAATGAACATTTACCATGTTGCATTGTGTTCCAGATTTGAAAAGTGCTGGAATTTAGGCTAAAGTACTTGAAAATGCTTGAAATTGTAACTTCGTTTCATAACAAATATCTGTCTGACTGAACAGTTCTCTTGTATTACGTTAACAAATACGAACCTCTTGTAATTCCAGGACGAAACATGAGAGAACGTAAAGACGTTAAGATTGGGCATTTTGAAAATAAACCATTAAATAATGTGACAAAAAGCGAATTATTTCGAGTATATGTATAAATATTTAACTTTATTAAGTTTATCGTGCTGGGAAATATTGAAATGGACCTTGAAAGTGATGTAGAAGTGCTTGAATTCCACCTTGCGAAGGTTCGCGCGAGGTAGGCGGAGTCGAACGCTACGGTCACTCGCGAAATGTATGTCCTAATAAACCAACACGAAATATTTATTAAATATTTTATCTATTAAAACTAACTATAATCATAATAGTTGCAATTATTTTAAACTTTATTGGCATCATTTCCTTGAGTTGTTTTTTATCCGATAATTTTAATAACAGTAATAAAGAATTAATTAATCATGCCTATACGCCTGTTTTTAACATAGTGTGTCTTAATTGTGTTAACAGAATCTTTAGGTTACAGAATTTTCACAGAATATTAATAGAAATTTAGTTTTTTTTTTATTATTTCACCATAATGATTACCTGACTTATTTATTAATTAATTTAAAGATTAATCATTAAATATTCATTTGTTCATTCATTTTGAATATTATAATGTCATGTCCATACTATAAAGTGACTACATTTCAATTTTTATTTGAATTTGTAGTAAAATATAGAAGTTATGGTTATTTATACTGAAGAATCTCTCCACCGATCACAGACTTTTCTTCATTTAGCTTTAATACAGTCGGAGAAAAAAGGCGCATTTCTTCCATTTAAAATGTCAACTTTTTTATTTATCAACCAATTTAACATGGATGTTGGTGTTCTGTTTGTATTTAAAAGTTCTATCCAGTGGTGTGATTTAATTTGCCATTTTTTGACATTTAATTTTTTTGTAACATAACTACTTAAAGCAGGTAGTCTTACGGCTTATGTTTTTGCTATAGTGAATCTGATAAAAACAAGAGAGCTTCATACCTTTTAAAACTCACCAGGATTCACTAAATTTGACTTGATCTTTAAATAATTTTCTGGAAGAGGACCCCCAGATAACTCCATTATATAAACATTTATGCTCAGGTGTTGCATTTTGTCGCTTCATAGATTCTCTCTTCTCTCCTTACACAGGCTGTTTAGATAGATATACTTTATAAATGTGTTTATTGTGTAGAATTAGGCAAAAGAGGCCATGTCCCAACTACACCACATTGTCAGTAATTGTTGGCATTGTCTTTTGCCAGGAAAAATTTTCAGTCAAATGAAAATTTCTTGCTTTAACCCATGACATACACACACACATACACACACACTCACAAACACATACACACACACACACATTTCACAAACACACACGCATGTACACACACACACTCACACTCACGTATACATGCACACACACACGTACACACACACGCACGTACACACGTGTGTGTTTGTGTGTATGTTTGTGTGTGCGTGCGTGTGCGTGCGTGTGTGTGTAATGTGTGTGTGTGTGTGTAATGTGTGTATGTGTGTGTGTGTGTACAGGTGTACAGAGAGGGCCGTTATGGAGAGCCTGAGGTGAGGAAGATGGAGGCTCTTCATCAGAGATGCTTAAATACAGAGAGAGTGAAAGACGATCTAGAACTCACACTCAACACCACCCTCTCCAACATGAAGAAGTTAGAGATGGAGTAAGTATACACTCAACACCACCCTCTCCAGCATGATGACACTAGAGATGGAGTAAACGTGTGTGTAGTTTCAGTGAGGAGCTGTCTCGGTGTCTGTAGATGAAGTAAACGTGTGTGTAGTTTCAGTGAGGAGCTGTCCCGGTGTCTGTAGATGGAGTAAACGTGTGTGTAGTTTCAGTGAGGAGCTGTCCCGGTGTCTGTAGATGGAGTAAACGTGTGTGTAGTTTCAGTGAGGAGCTGTCTCTGTGTCTGTAGATGGAGTAAACGTGTGTGTAGTTTCAGTGAGGAGCTGTCTCGATGTCTGTAGATGGAGTAAACGTGTGTGTAGTTTCAGTGAGGAGCTGTCCCGGTGTCTGTAGATGGAGTAAACGTGTGTAGTTTCAGTGAGGAGCTGTCCCGGTGTCTGTAGATGGAGTAAACGTGTGTAGTTTCAGTGAGGAGCTGTCCCGGTGTCTGTAGATGGAGTAAACGTGTGTAGTTTCAGTGAGAAGCTGTCCCGGTGTCTGTAGATGGAGTAAACGTGTGTGTAGTTTCAGTGCGGAGCTGTCCCGGTGTCTGTAGATGGAGTAAACGTGTCTGTAGTTTCAGTGCGGAGCTGTCTTGGTGTCTGTAGATGGAGTAAACGTGTGTGTAGTTTCATTGAGGAGCTGTCCCGGTGTCTGTAGATGGAGTAAACGTGTCTTTAGTTTCAGTGAGGAGCTGTCTTGGTGTCTGTAGATGGAGTAAACGTGTGTGTAGTTTCAGTGCGGAGCTGTCCCGGTGTCTGTAGATGGAGTAAACGTGTGTAGTTTCAGTGAGGAGCTGTCTTGGTGTCTGTAGATGGAGTAAACGTGTGTGTAGTTTCAGTGCAGAGCTGTCCCGGTGTCTGTAGATGGAGTAAACGTGTCTGTAGTTTCAGTGAGGAGCTGTCTTGGTGTCTGTAGATGGAGTAAACGTGTGTGTAGTTTCAGTGAGGAGCTGTCTTGGTGTCTGTAGATGGAGTAAACGTGTGTAGTTTCAGTGAGGAGCTGTCCCGGTGTCTGTAGATGGAGTAAACGTGTCTTTAGTTTCAGTGAGGAGCTGTCTTGGTGTCTGTAGATGGAGTAAACGTGTGTGTAGTTTCAGTGCGGAGCTGTCCCGGTGTCTGTAGATGGAGTAAACGTGTGTAGTTTCAGTGAGGAGCTGTCTTGGTGTCTGTAGATGGAGTAAACGTGTGTGTAGTTTCAGTGCGGAGCTGTCCCGGTGTCTGTAGATGGAGTAAACGTGTCTGTAGTTTCAGTGAGGAGCTGTCTTGGTGTCTGTAGATGGAGTAAACGTGTGTGTAGTTTCAGTGAGGAGCTGTCCCGGTGTCTGTAGATGGAGTAAACGTGTGTAGTTTCAGTGAGGAGCTGTCCCGGTGTCTGTAGATGGAGTAAACGTGTCTTTAGTTTCAGTGAGGAGCTGTCTTGGTGTCTGTAGATGGAGTAAACGTGTGTGTAGTTTCAGTGAGGAGCTGTCCCGGTGTCTGTAGATGGGGTAAACGTGTGTGTAGTTTCAGTGAGGAGCTGTCCCGGTGTCTGTAGATGGAGTAAACGTGTGTGTAGTTTCAGTGAGGAGCTGTCTCGATGTCTGTAGATGGAGTAAACGTGTGTGTAGTTTCAGTGCGGAGCTGTCCCGGTGTCTGTAGATGGAGTAAACGTGTGTAGTTTCAGTGAGGAGCTGTCTTGGTGTCTGTAGATGGAGTAAACGTGTGTGTAGTTTCAGTGCGGAGCTGTCCCGGTGTCTGTAGATGGAGTAAACGTGTCTGTAGTTTCAGTGAGGAGCTGTCTTGGTGTCTGTAGATGGAGTAAACGTGTGTGTAGTTTCATTGAGGAGCTGTCCCGGTGTCTGTAGATGGAGTAAACGTGTGTGTAGTTTCAGTGAGGAGCTGTCCCGGTGTCTGTAGATGGAGTAAACGTGTGTGTAGTTTCAGTGAGGAGCTGTCCCGGTGTCTGTAGATGGAGTAAACGTGTGTGTAGTTTCAGTGAGGAGCTGTCTCGGTGTCTGTAGATGGAGTAATTGTGTGTGTAGTTTCAGTGAGGAGCTGTCCCGGTGTCTGTAGATGGAGTAAACGTGTGTGTAGTTTCAGTGAGGAGCTGTCCTGGTGTCTGTAGATGGAGTAAACGTGTGTGTAGTTTCAGTGAGGAGCTGTCCCGGTGTCTGTAGATGGAGTAAACGTGTGTGTAGTTTCAGTGAGGAGCTGTCTCGGTGTCTGTAGATGGAGTAATTGTGTGTGTAGTTTCAGTGAGGAGCTGTCCCGGTGTCTGTAGATGGAGTAAACGTGTGTGTAGTTTCAGTGAGGAGCTGTCCCGGTGTCTGTAGATGGAGTAAACGTGTGTGTAGTTTCAGTGAGGAGCTGTCCCGGTGTCTGTAGATGGGGTAAACGTGTGTGTAGTTTCAGTGAGGAGCTGTCCCGGTGTCTGTAGATGGAGTAAACGTGTGTGTAGTTTCAGTGAGGAGCTGTCTCTGTGTCTGTAGATGGAGTAAACGTGTGTGTAGTTTCACTGAGGAGCTGTCTCGATGTCTGTAGATGGAGTAAACGTGTGTGTAGTTTCAGTGAGGAGCTGTCCCGGTGTCTGTAGATGGAGTAAACGTGTGTGTAGTTTCAGTGAGGAGCTGTCCCGGTGTCTGTAGATGGGGTAAACGTGTGTGTAGTTTCAGTGAGGAGCTGTCCCGGTGTCTGTAGATGGAGTAAACGTGTGTGTAGTTTCAGTGAGGAGCTGTCTCGATGTCTGTAGATGGAGTAAACGTGTGTGTAGTTTCAGTGAGGAGCTGTCCCGGTGTCTGTAGATGGAGTAAACGTGTGTAGTTTCAGTGAGGAGCTGTCCCTGTGTCTGTAGATGGAGTAAACGTGTCTTTAGTTTCAGTGAGGAGCTGTCTTGGTGTCTGTAGATGGAGTAAACGTGTGTGTAGTTTCAGTGCGGAGCTGTCCCGGTGTCTGTAGATGGAGTAAACGTGTGTAGTTTCAGTGAGGAGCTGTCTTGGTGTCTGTAGATGGAGTAAACGTGTGTGTAGTTTCAGTGCGGAGCTGTCCCGGTGTCTGTAGATGGAGTAAACGTGTCTGTAGTTTCAGTGAGGAGCTGTCTTGGTGTCTGTAGATGGAGTAAACGTGTGTGTAGTTTCATTGAGGAGCTGTCCCGGTGTCTGTAGATGGAGTAAACGTGTGTGTAGTTTCAGTGAGGAGCTGTCCCGGTGTCTGTAGATGGAGTAAACGTGTGTGTAGTTTCAGTGAGGAGCTGTCCCGGTGTCTGTAGATGGAGTAAACGTGTGTGTAGTTTAAGTGAGGAGCTGTCTCGGTGTCTGTAGATGGAGTAATTGTGTGTGTAGTTTCAGTGAGGAGCTGTCTCGGTGTCTGTAGGTGGAGTAAACGTGTGTGTAGTTTCAGTAAGGAGCTGTCTCGGTGTCGGTAGTTGGAGTAAACGTGTGTGTAGTTTCAGTGAGGAGCTGTCTCGGTGTCTGTAGTTGGAGTAAACGTGTGTGTAGTTTCAGTGAGGAGCTGTCCCGGTGTCTGTAGGTGGAGTAAACGTGTGTGTAGTTTCAGTGAGGAGCTGTCCCGGTGTCTGTAGATGGAGTAAACGTGTGTGTAGTTTCAGTGAGGAGCTGTCCCGGTGTCTGTAGATGGAGTAAACGTGTGTGTAGTTTCAGTGAGGAGCTGTCCCGGTGTCTGTAGATGGAGTAAACGTGTGTGTAGTTTCAGTGAGGAGCTGTCCCGGTGTCTGTAGATGGAGTAAACGTGTGTGTAGTTTCAGTGAGGAGCTGTCCTGGTGTCTGTAGATGGAGTAAACGTGTGTGTAGTTTCAGTGAGGAGCTGTCCCGGTGTCTGTAGATGGAGTAAACGTGTGTGTAGTTTCAGTGAGGAGCTGTCCCGGTGTCTATAGATGGAGTAAACGTGTGTGTAGTTTCAGTGAGGAGCTGTCCCGGTGTCAGGAGGAGGTGCGCAGACTGCAGGTGGCGCTAGTGAGTGCACGTGAGGAGAGCACCAGCGTGAGTGAGGAAAGACTTCAGCTGCAGCAGGAGAACCTGCAGCTCCACAAAGACATGGACACACTCCGCAAAGAGTGTGTGTTGGCGCAGAGACGGGCCCAGCAGCAGGTACACACACTCCACAAAAAACACACACACATCAAACATGCACATCAAACACATCAAACATGTTCATGAATGATGGACGTCTGTGGACGTGTTCATGAATGACGGACGTCTGTGGGCGTGTTCATGAATGACGGGCGTCTGTGGGCGTGTTCATGAATGATGGACGTCTGTGGGCGTGTTCATGAATGACGGGCGTCTGTGGGCGTGTTCATGAATGACGGACATCTGTGGGCGTGTTCATGAATGACGGGCGGCTGTGGGCGTGTTCATGAAGCAGCTAGCAGCTTTTGTTCTAAACTAAATCATTAAATAGTTTTTCATTTTCAATATAACATTAACATTAATTTCAATATAACGTGTCTGTGTGTGTGTCTGTGCGTGTGCGCGTCTGTGCGTGTGCGCGTCTGTCTGTGTGCGCGCGTCTGTGTGCGCGCGCGTCTGTGTGCGCTCGTCTGTGTGCGCACATCTGTGTGTGTGTTCGTGTGTTTGTGTGTGTCTGTGTGCGCGTCTGTGTGCGTGTTCGTGTGTGTATGTGTTCGTGTGTGTGTGTGTTCGTGTGTGTGCGTGTTCGTGTATGTGTTCGTGTGTGTGTGTGTGTGTTCGTGTGTGTGTTCATTTGTGTGCGTGTGTGTCTGTTTGCGTGTCTGTGCGCGCGTCTGTGTGCGTGTTCGTGTGTTTGTGTGTGTGTTTGTGTGTGCGTGTGTTTGTGTGTGTTTGTGTGTGTTTGTGTGTGCGTGTGTGTTTGTGTGTGTGTGTATGTTCGTGTGTGTATGTTCGTGTGTGTGTGTTCGTGTGTGTGTGTGTTCATGTGTGTGTGTTCATGTGTGTGTGTTCGTGTGTGTGTGCGTGTGTGTGCGTGTGCGTGTGTGTGTGTGTGTGTGTGTGTGTGTGTGTGTGTGTGTGTAGATGTCCAGTATGGAGCAGGACCTGTGTGTGCGTGAACAGGCCCTGGAGGCTCGTCTGAGGGAGGTGGAGGAGAACAGTAAGATCTCCAGCGCAGGTCTGAAGCGTCTCCTCCTCGCCCAGCAGAAAACAACCAACCGCTACCGAGAGGAAGCCAAGGGGCTCACACAAGCCTTCCAAACCAGACTCACCTCACTCAGGTAACACACGTGAACCACCTGAAGTCAAAGTCATAGTCAAATTTATTTATTTAGAGCTTTTTACAACACATGTTGTCACAAAGCAGCTCTACAATCAACACGTTTACAATCGTATGGGTCCAGATCCCTAATGAGCCAAAGGTGACAGTGGCAAGGAAAAACTCCCTATGTTGGTGGGATTAGGAAGAAACTTTTGGGAGGACCAAGACTCAAAAGGGAACCCATCCTCCATTGAGCGGCCCGTTAACACAAGTCCGTATTTGTAGACAAAAAGGTGTTTCTACAGTTATAATTTTTGTTCCCCGGTCAAGTAGTCACAGTCCCTTCGGTGCAGGTGGGGGGCCTCAGGTGGGAGCATCAGCACGTCCTCTTGTGGCAATGGCACATCCAACCCCAGCATCAGTACATCCACCGGCAAGCCAGACCATCTCCCAGGTGCTTGTAGGTGCTTGCATGCAATCGTCTTGGGTAGAAGCCTGCAAAAAGATAGACAATACAGACTGAGCGTGTGGACATCAATTTAAACAGCCATTGATTTAAACGTACATAACTCACGTGCCGGTGATTATACATAACTCACGTGCCGGTGATTAGCATGTGGCTCCGGCAGACTAATCTATAGCAGCATAACTAAAGGGAGGGGTTCAGAGGTGACCACAGTCATGAGGGCTCACTGAGACATTGCTTTCCAGTCAAGTCATGGTCACAAATAGAGTGATGCCAAGACACAGCTGGATGACAGCATCAACATCTCAGATTACCAGAAATCTCAACGTCTGGGGGCCCCCGAGCCCCTACACCTTACAAGGGGAATGTTAGCTGAAGGCTTGATTAAACAGGTGAGTCTTAAGTCTAGATTTAAAGATTGGAACTGTGTCAGAATCTCGGATTGGAGCTGGAAGGCTATTTCATAATTGAGGGGCTTTAAAAGAGAAAGCTCTGCCTCCGGCTGTAGTCTTACACATTTTTGGAACTAGGAGAAATGCAGCATTTTGAGAGCGCAAAGGGCGAGATGGGTTGTAGTAAGCAATGAGTTCACTCAGATATTGTGGGGCGAGACCATTTAACGCCTTATAGGTCAACAGAAGAATTTTTAAATCAATTCGATATTTAATCGGAAGCCAGTGTAATGCCATGAGAGTACGACTAATATAATCGAATTTCCTAGCCTTAGTTAGGACTCTAGCTGCAGCATTTTGTACAAGTTGTAGCTTCTTTATGGACTGTTTAGAGCATCCAATTAGAAGACCATTACAGTAGTCCAATCTCGACGAGACAAAAGCATGGACCAGCTTCTCTGCATCAGCTAACGAAAGTGTCTCAGCTTGGCGATATTACGTAAATGGAAAAAGACAGCCTTAGTGACATTGCATATATGTCTGTCAAATGAAAGATCACAATCAATAGTGACACCTAAACTTTTTGCAGTAGATTTAGGTGTTACTGAAAACCATCTAGGGCAGACCTGGGCAAACCGCAGGCCGCGGGCCACATCCAGCCCGTTGTGCGTCCCTGTCCGGCCCGCGAGAGGCCAATCATAAATGAAACAAATATCTATGTCGTGCGTGCAATACAACTGTGACGCTTTTATTTTGAAAGCGCTACGTTTGTGTTAATTCCGTGTGGACATACCTGCGTGTGTGTGTGTGTGAGCTGTGCGACAAGTTAAGGCTGAATTTATACTTTCGGGAGTGAACGTTGCACCTCGCGATGCCTCCGCAAACGGCGGAAAATTTACGTGACGAATTTTAATTGTGCATTGTGTTCCAGGTTTGAAAAGTGCTGGAATTTAGGCTAAAGTGCTTGAAAATGCTTGAATATGTAACTGTTTTTCGATTCACAACAAATAGCTGACTGAACAGGAGGTTATTCCAGAAACCGGGTAAGTAAACTCAGAGTTAACGAAAGCTCAGGTTTTCCGTTCCAGAAACCGAGCTTAAGAGAGAACCTGAGTCAGCTGGGAAATATTGAAATGGACCTTGAAAGTGCCGTAGAAGTGCTTTAAAGCTAGGTTTAAGCCAGGTTTATAATTGACGCGGCGCGAGGGTCCGCGTGGTGAAAATTATGTAATCGCGGTGGCGGAGGGCCTCACGCGCTGTTGATTCGCAAGGTCGTGCACCTCTCGAATTTTGTAACTTCGCGCGCATGCAGCACTTCAGCGCAATGAACAAAGTCATGTTTGCAGGGTTCATACACCTTTACAAGGTGGAATTAAAGCATTTATACGTCACTTTCAAGGTCCATTTCAATATTTCCCAGCACGTTAAACTTAATTAAGTTAAATATTTATACATATTCGAAATGATCCGAAATAATTCGCTTTTTTATCACATTATTTAATTGTTGTTTATTTTCAAAATCTTAATGTCTTCACATTCTCTCATGTTTCATCCTGGAATTACAAGAGGCTCGTATTTGTTAACGTAATACAAGAGAACTGTATTTAGCCTAAATTCCAGCACTTTTCAAATCTGAAACAAAAAGCAACATTAAAATTGGTCAGGTAAATGTTCCTTCCCCTGTTTTTGAAGGGTGTTTCTTTATACCAACACGCATCGTTTCGGAGAACACTGCACTGAATATGACGCGGCAAGTATAAACGCCTCCGCCGTTCGCGGAAGTTTGCGTGAGGTGGGCGGAGCCACTGTGATGACGTCATTATTGTTTGTGAGGCCCTCTGACACAATTCAGGTTTCTCATGTGGCCCCTTGTAAAAATAAATTGCCCACCCCTGTTATAGTGGGACCTTCCCGCCATTCCGCTCTCCTACCCTGATCAACAGAATCCTTGAACATGAAGCCATTTACCAGATGTTTGTGATGTAATCCTCATAAGATGAGGCTACCAAGAGGCTCCCTCCAAGGATGACATCATTGTGCTCACTGTGATGTGAGGACTACATCAATGTCGGGAATGTCCAAAGGCCAGAAGGTTTGCATAAGCAAAAGAAAGTGTCTTCAGTGAGCGTCCTGATATCAAATTTAAGTGATAAAATTAAGTAAAAATGCTACTTTTCTCAAAGGGTTCAATCCAAAGTCAAAGTCAAATTTATGTATATAGCGCTTTTCACAACACATGTTGTCACAAAGCAGCTTTACAATCGTATGGGTCCAGATACCCATACAAGTCCAAAACCCAGTCAGTGTACCTGGGAGGGGAGTCTGAGAGAGACACCACCCTCTCCAGTCTAAGAGAGAGTGCATGTAAGGCTGTGGCTACAAATACCCTGCTAAGAAAAGAAGGGGTCCAAGAACTGAACTTTGGGGAACTCCACCCTGAACTTTGGGGTACACCATCCTTAGAGGAATAAGAATATTTCTGCAGTCACAAGGCTGATGCCAAGTTTATGAAAGAAAAAACATCCACTTTCCCTTGTATAATGAGGTTATTTATTATTATTCATTATCATTATCATATATAGATGGATACCCAGTTTATTCCACTAGGTTCACACAGATCCTCACAATATATTTATTTGGCATTTCTGAGATGTAACATGAATGAATGTTTCACTATTGGCGTAGATCACACATTTCTCACTAATCCATTTCACTGCACTTGGCTGGGGAAGTGCTGCCCTCTACTGTTGAGCAGTGGAATGACCCTGGAGAACTCAGACCAGTGGACTTAAATATGAGGCAGTGCTCGAAACACGTGATGATTCATTTCCTTTTCTGTGGATGAACTCCTCTCGGTGGTGAGGATCATACAGGATCGTACAAGATCGTACAGGATCGTACAAGATCATACAAGATCATACAGGATCATACAAGATCATACAAGATTTCAGAATGTAGCACAGAAAACCTGTACCATGCCGTCTGAAGATGGAGAATGAGAACAAAGTGCTTCTACACATTAAAATAACGTTTACGGAGGATGCAACGTGTGTGTGTGTGTGTGTGTGTGTGTACTTCAGGTTGGAGCTGAACAGTCAGAAACAGAGGACTCAGGAACTGACGCTTCAGTCAGAAGGAGACCGTGATAAGATTCTTGAGGTGTGTTACCTTTGCCCTCTCAGTGATCACTAGTGTGTGTGTGTGTGTGTGTGTGTGTGTGTGTGTGTGTGTGTGTTCTCAATGCACAGATGGTAAATGCGGAGGACTAATTCTGATTGAGGTGAAAATCACAATTGGCAATGTTGGCAACTATTAACGTCCCCATTAAAAAAAAAAACACCAAAACCAACCGGGTTTTATAATCGGACCAGGTTAGACTCCTGGGATAAATACACCTAAACATGTTTTCATTGTTTTAAGGTCCGATTTGACTTGTATATTAATCATATATGATATTGTTGTTTTATATGAATGTCACGTGGTACTAACATTTGCTGACGTGAACGTGATCACGTGGTGTGATGTCTGCAGTACGAGCAGCAGTTATCAGACCTGCAGGAGAAGAACAGCCGTCTGCAGAAGCGTCTGACTCAGGTCCAACACAGAGCGTCCACCTCCTCCCACCAGGTACGCCAGGGACACGCGCCGTCCTGCGTGTTCACACGTGACACATCCAGCGTGTGTGGACGAGCGTGTGTGTACGAACGTGTCTGGTAGATGTAAATGCGAGACCACACCTCTGTGAATCAGACTCGTTTACACTTGGACCTGGTCCTGTGTGACTTTTGTTTTTGTGTGTTTTTAGCTTACCATGGTGTCCCAGAGGAGAAAGGCGGCTTCACTGGTGGACCTGCAGACGTTATCATAACAGTCGTCTGCCTTACCAAGACTGTTTACCATGTGTCTGTTTGTGACACTTAGAAGTGTCTATGAAAGTGGAATGGATGGCAAACTTACTGGTCTCTAGGGCTTTTAAAATGGCAGCTTTGTTAGATATACACAGCATGGAGTTCATCAGTAAACCTGAGAGTTGTGTTCCTGAACAGATTAAACCAGTTCGTAAGTCATTTTTTTGTTGGTTGTATCTAAACTTTAGTTTGTCTCAATATAGAACCTCACAATACATGTTTGAAAAGGAGATTTCTGTACACCTACAAATGAAAACAGTCATATAAGATCAGTATAACTTGAGTATATTAAAAATGTATACATCCTTCAAACTTAACCTGCTAGAATGTTTTAAATTAATACATGACATCAATAGATGCATGAATATATTGAACACAGATTGAACAAATAAACACAATTTCGTAAAAAAAAAAAAAAAAACTTTCACTTCTTGGTAAAAATCATACATAAGGTAAGACCATATGTAATTAACATTTTTGGGTGCAAAATGGAATGTGATTCCCAGAAACAGAAGAAATAAACACATTCATATAGAACTAATTAACATATCAATATTTTAACTTAATATATTCGGGGATATCACATGTGGAAGTATAGCCTTATGTTATGATGATTACATGCAAAACTCAGAAAATCACATTTATGTTTTTGGACTATTGTTGATTAAATAAACCATATTAAAGTATTTCCAGCTCACAGATCTCTCAAATTAACACATTTTTACAATATTCTTTGTTTTATAGATTTTTTGTAAAACCACATATGGCGTCATGATGTTTATATACAAAGACCATGTGTGGTTTTACATGCTATTTGGACTGTTGATTAAACCTTAAACACATTTCCAGCTCATATCTCAAACAATAAAAAAAAGTATGTTTGAAAAATCACATGTGAATGTAACACTATAGCCTTATGTAATGAAGATGCTTATGTGCAAAAATCAAATGAGATTTTCTGTGTTTTTGGTCATTCAAGCGCATGAAAAGTGTTGCTCACAGAACAAAACAGACTGGTGGAGACCCCCAGTAACCCTAACCCAGTAAGGAGTCATTACTGAAATCACATCATCATATAATAGATACATTTTCTATGCAAGGCTTTATTGATTTGTCACTTAATTTACAATTCAACTAAACAACCATTCAGCAGGAATAGAAGTTCCCAGATGCACAGGTTCATGTGGAAATCCAAGATGCATACACAGGGTTACTTGAAATTGTTCAGCTTTCTCCATCTAAAATGCATCTGTGTGTGTATACTAACAGCGTCCCGACAGAAACCAGTCAATACATTCATCATATCAAAACACCACTGCTAATTTTCTTGGTGTTGAAATGTCCAAGAGAAATGGTGAAATGTAAACTTCACAGGTTACATTCAGGCAAACGTTTTCAAGTTTTAAAGTATTGTACTTCATTCCGCATACATCTCTAGATATTTATATATTTAATAGTTTATAAAAACAACTGACCGTTCTGCCAGGTCATCACATTTAACCTTTGACCCCCAGTTCCCTTTACCAACATAGTGCTCATCACCACAACCTAAAAGTTTGGAAAAAGGCTCAGAAAAGAACAAAGTGGTCCAGATGTTTCCATGGTAACCTAAAGAACCTTCACCCTTAACCTTGTGAGTGTCCAGCACCACACCTCTTCCTCTATACATCTCCTCTTCCTCCATCTCTCCTCCTCCACCCTCCCAAACGGATCCAGGAGAAATCGCTCCCATCCTCACGGGGAGCAGTCCCGCCTCCTGTTGCCATGGTTCCACATTGCCATGGTTCCCAATCACCAGGAGGTGAAGAAGGGTCTTTTGCAGTGGAAGGTCTGGGTGAAGGCGTTGCTCAGCTGGACAACGCGGCCCTGGCCCCCCCCACGGCTTCGCTCCACCACCACACGGGGCATCTGCACCAGCTGGATGGGGCTCCTGCCGTCCTTCAGCGCCTGGGTCAGGTTGAGGATCTGGGAGAGGCAGGAGAACCGGGGTGAGAACCAGGCTGAGAACCAGGGAACCAGCCGATTCAAAAACGATTCTCAATTCAAAACGAGCTACCTTGGTCTGCTGGCATGAAAGCAGAGTACATTTATAAAGATATTATAATTGTAATGGTTTTATCAACATATTGCAATAATGTAAACACACAAAGGTAAATCCAAGACAACATGTCTGTTTGAGGCGGACACTCAGAACACTACATTAAACTAATAAAACTGTAGTAAAGTAAATAAAATTGGTAGGCTTAGGCTAGCTGCCAGAACTGGCCACTACTCAAAAATTGTATTATACAAAAATACTGCTCTTTCTGTAAAAATAACAAATTGCTTCGTACAAGAATTAGGCTTAGGCTAGCTGCCTATTTCTGAGAACATGCCACTTCCAGAAACAAAATTACACGTTTTTCCTTAACAACTCACAAAAATAAAAATTACTGAACTGAACACATTTAACTGAACTGATCAGTTTCTGATCGGTGCCTGCAGCATTTCATGTGCGACAGTTTTGGCTTGTGTTTTATGGCGAATTCCGACTCCCCTCGTTTATCCGCATAAAGACGCTACAGATTATATTGTTGATTTATGTTTCTATGCATAAATAAGAGCTAGACTTTAATTATCCATCACAGCAAACGGCATTATCTATGTCCAAAGACACACTGGCTCGAGGGTGTTAATTATTTTAAATAAAATACACACTGGCTATACGAAGTTCACCTCCGACCACGACTTCGCAGTATTACAGCAGGATTGTGTCTAAATATCTAGTTAGGACAAAACGAGAGTGCTCAATGAACTTAAGTTATTTTTTATTTTAAATTTATTTTACCAGGAGTTATCACTGTAACTCCCGAATATCATCTGTAGCATCTTTATGCGTGTGCAAACGATCAAGCCCATTCTTACCCGGGCTGGGTTGACGGTAAAATCTAAAGTGTTGCTTTCAAAGACCGCGGAGCCGTTTGGACTTCATACTTTAGCGGCGCAACAACAAATACCGTACACTACACAACCCGCTGTAGCTTTACTAGCATGCCTGCACATAGTCAAAACAAGGAAACAGCTTTGACTAGCACTACGGTGGCTGAGAAGGCACACACGCACCCAAAAAAAAATTGATTTTAAAAAAATGAGAATCAATTCTGAATCGTTCAATGTTAGAAACGCGATTCGAGCTCGAATCGATTTTTTCCTGCACCCCTAGCGTGAACCTCACCTGTCCTCTCATGACGGACATCTGCTTCTCAAACATGGTTTTGTCAAATCCCTTGTCAGTCTGCAGACAGAGAGAGATGTCCGATCAAACAACCTGAACATCTCTCCAGGTGTCTGGTTGGAACCAGGTGTAGAGTTGGAAACGTTAATAAAACGAGTTAACGGGTAACAAATACATCAGAAGTGTGTGGAGGAACAGCTGGATAAAACAGGAGATCACACGCCACAGCCAAGCAGAACATAAACATGCTAGCGTGGTGCTCAAGGACGTTTAGGGAGGTGAAGAGCAGAGCGTTACAGCAGAGCGTTACAGCAGAGCGTTACAGCAGAGCGTTCCTACAGCTCCAGGTACCTCTACCAACCTTGAACAGCTCATAGAGGTCCTCACAAAGGTCCTGTACAAAGTTCATGTCTGAGATGCGTGACAGTACCAGGTCTCTCGTCTCCTGGGAGAAGGGCACCTTGGCCTGGGGCAACCATGCCCAGTGAAACGGATGCAACCATGCCCAGTGAAACGGATCTACACACACACACACACGAACACACACACACGAACACACACACACACGAACACACACGAACACACACGAACACACACGAACACACACGAACACACACACACACACACACACACACACACACACACACACACACACACACACACACACACACACACACACACACACATAGCCCTACTCAACATGTGCAATAGGCCACAGCAATATAGCCCAGATCAATAAGATCGATCAGGTAATGATTGATGAGTATCTGAGAGTCACTCACATGCCCGCCACTCGTCCGGGTGTTTGAAGGGGAAGGCCAGCCCGTTGTCAATAGCAGCGATCTGGATCACACTGTCCTTGGGTTCACTCCACTCATCCTGCACGCACGCACGCGCACACACACACACACACACACACACACACTTAAGACTTCACTGTGCATTTCATGAGTGGGGGATTGGTTAAGTAAATGGTACAACAACCCATTAATAAATCATTAACCAAGAGATAGTTATTATTAGTAGTTATTGGCCCTGATACCATATGGATGAGTTAAAATAAGAAATACATATTAGGTTACAGATAAAGACACTGGGGGATGTCACAACACCTCACCAGGACGTACATTGTGTACACACATGTAAACAATATCCTAGCGAGGAGAGTGAGACTGAGGTGAGTATCTGTGTGTGTGTGTGTGTGTGTGTGTGTGTGTGACACACCTTCTCCAACTGCTCTCCACTTCCTGGCTTCTCATACTTAATCAGCCAGTTATCGTTCCCTCTGTCTGGAAACACACACAATATTAGGACCATGTCTCAAACAGCACCCGGTCCATTCAACAGCAGCACAACTTTGATAAGAGACCACGTCACCGTACTTAAAACCTGGCATGAAGGTCAAGTGATGAAATTATTAAAATTATTGTGGCTTTGTAGATGAAACGTTAATACAAATTTGCAGTTCAACCAGTGTTTCTATCCAACAGAGGCCCTCACAGAAACTGTGCTGACACACACACACACACACACACACACACACACACAGAGAGACACACACACACTCCCAGTACCCGTGTTCCTGATGACGTAGTCCAGTACCACGAGCTTCTCAAACTGAGACTGCATCTGCTTCCTGGTGTTCTCAGGAAGAGGCTCCGCCTCAAACTTCCTCAGCCAATAGTCAGCCTCCTGATAGCCCTCCACAAAGAGCTGGAAGGAGCCGACCTGTAAGACACGGACGGAGGTCTCAGTCCTCGAGCTGCTCCACACTGCCACCTGGTGTTGAGAGTGTTTGCTTGATACGGCAACACGGGTGAGTCCACCTCACTCTGATCTACAGGGCCGTGTACATAGAGTAGAAACACCAACAGTACACAGGACCCGCGTGGTTCTAGAACGCAGGACCCGCGTGGTTCTAGAACGCAGGACCCGCGTGGTTCTAGAACGCAGGACCCGCGTGGTTCTAGAACACAGTTCCTACACTGTGCTGTGGGTTTACGTCTGCAAGGACACACAGCAGGAAGATGAGGTCATCAGTCACGTGATGTGTGTGTGTGTGTGTGTGTGTGTGTGTGTGTGTGTGTGTGTGTGTGTGTGTGTGTGTGTGTGTGTGTGTGTGTGTGTGTGTGTGTGTGTGCGCGCGCCTGAAGTCCAGGGTCAGGTACACACGAGCCAAAAGGCTTCTGAATTATTTCAGAAATAATAAATAATTAATAAATACAAAAAATAAAGTTCGTGCCTCACAACTGCACGACTGCTACAAGGGCCAAGAACTGAGACTGATCATTCACACACTTGGAAAACTGACTGCTCATTCAAATGTGTTTCTCAGTACAGACAGAAATACTGCAGCTGTGGTCCACACATCATTACAGGCCCTCAACAGAGCTAGGCAGGGTCACAGCAGGTGCGGGGGACATGGCCAGGGCAGGTGCGGGGCGTGGCCAGGGCGGGTGCGGGGGGCGTGGCCAGGGCGGGTGCGGGGGCGTGGCCAGGGCGGGTGCGGGGGCGTGGCCAGGGCGGGGGCGTGGCCAGGGCGGGGGCGTGGCCAGGGCGGGGGCGTGGCCAGGGCGGGGGCGTGGCCAGGGCGGGGGCGTGGCCAGGGCGGGGGCGTGGCCAGGGCGGGGGCGTGGCCAGGGCGGGTGCGGGGGCGTGGCCAGGGCGGGTGCGGGGGCGTGGCCAGGGCGGGTGCGGGGGCGTGGCCAGGGCGGGTGCGGGGGCGTGGCCAGGGCAGGTGCGGGGTTAGCCTCACCTTTGGCGGTAAGCCGACCCGGTGAAAGTGCCGGCCCACCTGGGGCACCTTCTCCAGGGCGTACCTCTTCCCCCGAGACTTGGCACGGTCGATCGCGCTGTAGTGGAACGTCTCGCTGGCCAGAGACACAACCTGCGCACCACAAATCAATACACAAGGATCTTCAAACCACCCGCATACAAGCACAGTGTAAAAATGGCCGTTTGTAATAAAACACCACAAGAGTCTTCAGAGAGCAACACTGCAGAATCATCAGCAGGACATCGATGCTTTTTGCCAGTGTAAAAACAACTTCACATTTATAGGTATTAATATATAATTATTTTCAAAACTCTGCAAGAGCAGATCCACAACTAAGCACTGGCTGGTGGACCTGCAGCTGTCTGGAGATAATCCAGGAAACACAGTTTAATCCAGTAAGCACGTCTATATAATCCAGCAGTTAGCAGTCTGAGGTAACGTGGCCAGTTCCCACACACTTTAACTGGATCACCGGTCTGTGTTTGTACACGTGAACACCGTTACGGAAGCCTGCTGAGGTCCACGGTGTGAAACTGCCACTCAACCAGCCCACAGTACTAGATCAGAGGAGCAGCAAAGTCTGTGTTTGTTTTCTGATAACAGCAGGTTGTGAAATGCAGATATTTCCATGTGTGATGGCAGCATTTCTGTTGAGGGGAAGTTCAAATAATTGCCATCAAAGGGTTAAACCCTTTTAAATGCATTTGGCAACTGTTGTTTTAAACCACCTACTTGTTCTGTACATTTCATCTTCCACGTAGTATTCATGATTTCACTTAGTTTTGACCACAATAGGCAGAAGGGGCTGGGTGGATTACTCCACCTGGGACAATAAGCCACGCCCCCGCTAAGCCCCGCCCCCACGCACACACCTTGGTTTTGGGCACGACGTCCAGGCCGAGCTTGCGGTCGACGAGGGAGGCGGCGGCCTCTGACAGGTAGCCCTGGTTGGGCACCAGACAGCTGCGTCCGAAGCAGCAGGGACAGCACACCTTGTGGAAGTACTTGGTCCATTTGGGGTTCAGGTGGCCGTACGGTTCTTCCGACTTGGGTTTGAACACGCCGATGATCTTCTGTGTGAGGGGAGACGCTGGTGAAGCAGCACACGGCGAGGTGGGGCGTTTAAAGCCACACACACGGCCACACCCTCTTACAGGGTATCTGCACATTTTTAAATCTCAAATTCAATGACTTAAGACCTTTTTAATACCTCTCACAAGAAAAATTAATACTATTACTGGGGATGCAGGTGTGTTCCACATCGTTGACGGGGGGGAACGAGAATTGTTGACGTTGTTGAGGCCGTATACTCAAAATGTCTTAAATTAAAAGCGTTGAAGACTTAAGGACCCGCGGGTACCCTGCTCTTACCCCTTTGGGGTCCTTGACGAAGTAGCTCCCACTGGAACCCTGGGAGATTCTCTCGGGAAACACGCCCGCCTCGATGGCCTGCTCCGCCCGCTGGACAATCTCCGCAAAGTGGGGGTCTTCTGGGAAATGGTTGAAATCCCCACTGCTGTTACCTACAGAGCGCACACACACACACACACACACACACACACACACACACACACATATAAGGAATGTCCACACTGCATCAACACACTGACCAGGCACCACTGCAGTGGCACTGATCTCTGACCCGAGACCCCGTCCTGAATCTTCTCAGCAGGTAGTTGCCCAGGTGGTGCAGGTGTTCACACCTGCTCTGGAGATCAATGGGAGAACCTTCAGCCGCACTTAGACACTCAGCTGTAAGATCAGACCAATTAACTGTCCAGTTAAGCACCAGAAACTACGAAACCTAGGACAGGATGAGACGCCATAACAGACAGACAGGCATCACACCATAACAGAGACAGGCATCACACCATCACACCATAACAGAGACAGGCATCACACCATCACACCATAACAGAGACAGGCATCACACCATAACAGAGACAGGTATCCAGGAAGTAGCAGCAGGTGTGAACACTGCCTGTGGTATTTCAGACTGCCGTCACTATGCATTCATGGCAGTTTCTAATTTAAACACATGCATCACAATGTTGACAGTTGACTTCTGTGGTGGAAGAAGTTAGACACACCTACAGAACACCACACACACACGCACGGACACACACACACACGCACGGACACACACACAGAGAGCGAGAGGCTGTAGTGCATTACAACACTGATCTGATAAAACTAGCATGAAACGTTAAGCAAAGACCACATCCTTTCTCTCTCCCCACACACACACACACACACACACACACACACACACACACACACACACACACACACACACACACACACACACACACACACACACACACACACACACACACACACACACACACACACACACACACACACACACACACACACACACACACACACACACACACACACACACACACACACACACACACCTGCACTCTGCCCTTGCAGCAAAGACAATTTTTTCACACAGCAGATTAAGAGACTTGTAACTCAGAAGCTAAATCTGCAGCCATTTATAAGACTGCAGGCAAGGAAAGTGTTTATAACATACACTACCACCCACACACAGCCCCACATGTACACACACACACCCACACGCATGTACGCGCACACACACACACCCACACACACGACATTTCATCAACAGAGCACACACCCAAAGCAGAAGATGTCCAACAACCAAGGCTCTGATCTCCAGCAGTGCAAGTGTTGTGGGTCCGTCCCAGCCGGCCTGTGGGCTCGGCACGGGGCCGAGGTGGTTCTGAACTCACACGGCCAGCCTGTGACTGCAGAGCTGTGGAGAGATTCAGACGGTTCCAGCTAGACGGCACACGCAGAAGGTCCCGGTGTTACCACCACACCACACTCAGCCCAGAGCCCGATAGCGTTACCCCTGGAGTCAGACCGGGAGAGGACACGCGTGTGGTTGAACTGTGTCCCTACCAAAACCCTTTAAAGCCCAACCCAGTCCAGCACGCGTGAGCACACAAGGGTGGAGCAACACTAACGTCTCCACGTGTACAGGGAGGCAGGATGGGGGCAGAGAGCAGATGTAGCAGAGGTCAACGCGTGGTTGCACAAACGCGCCTCCCGAAACGTGTGGAGCTGCACAAACGCGCCTCGTGACCCGAACACGCCAGCTCCGACGCTGGAGATTTAACCTCACACGCTCAACGAGTTCTAACCCTAGCACCGGTACCACGTGTGAGGTTACCATGGAAACTGCCCATTTCTAGAAGCACTAAAAGGGGTTTTGTTAGCAACGGCGACCAACAGGCGAACCGAAGGTCAAACTCACGACCGGCACTCCGCACACCACCACACGGAACACCGTTAAGGGTGGTGTACACACGTCGCATCGGTCCTGAAAGTGTGTGTGTGAGTGTGTGTGAGTGAGAGTGTGTGAGGGCTGCTGCCTGACGTCAGTTCTGTGCAGACAACGGGGAGGTAAATGAGTCCAAGTGAGAAAGCCCAGATGCGCGCACACACACACACACTCACACACACTAGAGCACTGCAAACGTCCCTGCAGTAACGCAGTAAACACTGCTGCCACTTTGAAGAATGCATTAACGCGATATGAACGATGTACTTTTAACGAGCGACAGTAGAAATGAAAAATGTTAAGACATTGTATAGAACATTTGAACAAGTTCTGGTTGTACAAATATTGGTATTTTTCTTCAGCACCGCTATAGTTGCGGACACAGAGCGCCCGAGTGTTGGTGTGAGGTCTCAACCCCCAACACCACCACTGGTGTGACTGGTGTGACTGGGACTACCGATACAACCAGTATCTTCTGTCCTCCAGCGCCTTCCACAACATGGCGTGGGAAAACAGGGCAAACGACGTGTGATGTCAGACCACACAGGACAGTTCACACACGAATGTGGACGCGTCAAGCTCGGCGTGATCTGAGCCGACAGGTCCGATTACTGAAGTGACAAAAACATGAAGAGAGTCTCATCTTGGCCCGAAGAGGAACGCCGCAACTCTGCAGTCAGACTTCAGCCAAAAGTGCATCGGCCCGAAATAGCATCTGATAATCAATAATTACGTCTGATAATCAATAATTACGCAACGGGGACGCATGACGTCACGTCATTAACTCCTACTGCGCCACTTTAAAAAAGACGTTTAAACTGATCTGAAACCAGTGTGTGTTGTATCACCAGTAAGTGTGTGTGTGTTGTATCACCAGTAAGTGTGTGTGTGTTGTATCACCAGTAAGTGTGTGTGTGTTGTATCACCAGTAAGTGTGTGTGTGTGTGTGTGTTGTATCACCAGTAAGTGTGTGTGTGTGTGTGTGTGTGTTGTATCACCAGTAAGTGTGTGTGTGTGTGTGTGTGTGTGTGTGTTGTATCACCAGTAAGAGTGTGTGTGTGTGTGTGTGTGTTGTATCACCAGTAAGAGTGTGTGTGTGTGTGTGTGTGTGTTGTATCACCAGTAAGTGTGTGTGTGTGTGTGTGTGTGTGTTGTATCACCAGTAAGAGTGTGTGTGTGTGTGTGTGTGTGTGTGTGTGTGTGTGTGAGGTGTGTGTGTGTGTGTGTGAGGTGTGTGTGTTCTCACCGGGGGACGCCAGGTTCTCCGATGATGAACTGTGTCTACTGCGCGTCCAGCGCTCTCTGGCCGCCCAACACGCCTGGTGTCCCGGCGCGGGCAGCAGCAGCGCGTCCTCCCCGGAGCCCTCCGCCTCCAGCTCGGTGAGGACGCTCTCGGTGGAGCCCGACACCCGCACGGCGGCCCCGGGCCTCGACCATGACCCGGTGGGGTCCAGCACCACCGGACCCGCCGCGTCCGTCCCGCTGGGTTCGGTGTCGGGGGGGTCGCACTCCGCCATCATCCTGCCGGACTGGGTCTCCTCTCGGTCCAACACGGTCCTCCCCGCAGCTCCGCTCGGGTTCAGCGGCTCAGGTCTGCCACACGGCCGCGGGTCGGTCGCCTCGGCGCGGTCATGTTGTACCTCCACATCACCCGTCATGGAGAACTTCCTCGTTCTTTATGCGCATGCGCGGCCCTTACGTCACCCCGCCGATGACGTCGTCTCGGGCGCTGAAGCGGAAACGTCGCGGGTCCATTTCCGGTCTGGATTGAGGGACTTTTGTCCTCCTTCCTCCACTTAGTCGTTATTTCAATCATCTTAATTGATCTCCTCAAAAGACCCAAGAACCTCACTCATACCTCACACAGTCTGAGGTCTCTCAGATATGTTAACTTCACATTACCAGACGTATTTACCTCCACCCCGAGTACGGCCACGCCCAGCGTGAGGGGGCGTGGCAGGGAGGCGTTTGCTTTGGGGACTTTTAAACACAGACACTATCATTCTGAATGAAAATATTTGAATATCTGGAGAAATGAGGTCTCCACTCCATCACTGGTTGTGCAGTGCTGATTTAAGAACTGACCAAACTTCTTCAGTTTTACGTCACGTCTGTTTGTTTCATTTACTAGTTTTAAAATTCTGTGCTAAAATTTAATTGAATTAAAAATTAAAATTTAATTAAATTATGAAAATCTGATCGTGATCTTGCTTCTTTGAAGTCACACAGCAAGACTACAGTGGGGTGACAAGGATTAGATAGTTTATTTAAAAAGAAAAAAAAAATGAACCAATAGCAGTTCCTAAAGTGCAAATACTATAAAATATAAAAAAAAGACATTATTGTACATTTCTATATGCATTACAATTTCATTAGAATATCAAAGAGAACTGATGAATTCACAACAACGTTGACACATAAATTAGTGTGTGAAATACCTGAAATCATTCTACTTTGGCAACAGTTCTTCACCATATCCATTTGAAACGAGTGTTATATTTGGCACATATCAACTTACACACAAGTGAATTATTTATTAAATTCTATAAGAGTAAATATATTAAATATTGACATCACTGGTTTTCATTTTTGTTTTAGTGTCTTGAGTGGTTGGCTCCACTTTAAAAGTGTTACGGTTCCCTCTAATATCACAGACGTCTGTTCGAGAAGAAAAGCCAGCTATAGAGATTGATCAGTTCCTATTGGACGTGGTGCTGTAGGTCTTAACGAATGGGAGGGGGCTCCTTCAGTCACCAAGCATGTGGTCTGTGTCTACTGAAACAAGACCTCAATGCCAGTGATATTCAGGCCTTGCATCTTAGCATAAACAACTGTGCCACACAGACTCCCAGCATGCCTTGCTGCCTGGGTGGGTCTTGTGAGGTCCTGCTATGTCCAGACATCCAACATTCCCCCTTCACCCAAGAGCTCCAGGAACATCTGAAACCGTTCTGCTTGTTCTCTCTGCCTCTCTACGCCACTGATACACTCTGTGTGTGTGTGTGTGTGTGTGTGTGTGTGTGTGTGTGATGGTGGTGAGGTGTGAGTGTGTATGTGTTGTATGTGTGTGTGGCATCGTAACATTCATCCCAGCTGCGACTGAAGGCTTAAATCCTTCACAGATTTTTCAGATCTTTGAATAAATGGGTCAAACAATAAAAAGCAGGGGTAGAAGACTCCATCGTTTCCACGGGGATCTGCACGTCAGTGTGCCAACGTGCCAGCAGCGCTCAAATCTTCCAGAAGATTCTTTTCTTATAGAGGATGAAGGAGATGAGGACCCATATGGAGGTGGCCAGCAGGTTCTGCAGCAGGTGCTCTGCGTGCGACTGGCTGTTGGCCATCTTCCAGCTGAAAGGAAAGTAGTCTTCAAACACCTCGTGGCCCACGTACACCAGGATGGAGTTCATCCCTTAGGAAACAGGTCACAGGGGTCAAATACAGGTGTGTGAGACCCACGTTGGTCATGTGTTTGCATGTCACACTGTGGAGTTTAATGTATGGTCCATTAAAACAAAAAGATTGTTTCATCTCCTTTACACAATCTGAATTTCATAATATCACAACAGTGGTGAAAGCGTGCCGTGTAGACGAGTTGCCAGGCAGGTGCCCTCACCTGTGCGGTGCGCTCACCTGGGCGGTGCGCTCACCTGTGCGGTGCGCTCACCTGTGCGGTGTGCTCACCTGGGTAGATGAAGGGCGTTCCACTCCACCACTTCCTCACGTCCACTGCGTAGAACATCACCAGCAGCACCACGAAGGCAAAGCAGCTCAGTGTGGTGACGTACGACAGAGACCTGCAGGAACAACAGTGAGAACATCTACTGCTCTTCAAACACAGGGTGGGGTGTGGCCAGGCAGGGTGTGGGTGTGGCTTACCACAGGTTCTTGTTGATGGGGATGTAGCCATGGTTAGTGGAGCATTTGGTCATGATGGCAGAGAAGATCCCCTACAGGGAGAAAAGCAGCGCTAATTACAGCGGCTAGCACACCCGTACGAACGGGATACGCGGGTGGGGGCGGGACACGCAGTTGCCCCCAGGGGTAATTGTGTAATTATGCAACAGGTCATCATCAAACACTTCATTAGAGTCCACTATGCACGCCAGACCTCAGCAGAGATGCAGGTACAGGTCATGACAGACAGGGGGCGCCGTGTCCCTTACGTTTGAATTTAGTCACTTCTCTGTTGTGTTGCTGTTTTTGATAATGGAATTTCAAATGCCTCATTACAGAATGCAAATGCACACAAGTTAAATGACATTTGAAATATCACTCTGAAACCCATAGTGTTTAATCCCAATACATAAAAAATTTCCAATTTACATTTAAATACAGCCAATCACAATGCATCAAAATCTGGCAAGTGCAAATGTCATTACTTGGGTTCCATTTTCATTCAGAGGCACAACTAGTGTACAAGACAGGAAATTTACATTCAAATATTGGACTCCACCCTCATTTTACATATTTTCATTTGAATTTGATAAGTTTATATGACTTCTGCCACTTCAATAAAGAAATAAAATACAACTCACCAGAATTAATCCCCATATGAGGAAACGAGTCATTATCTGACGCGGCTGCTGGGCGTAGTGAAGGAGAATCTTACCAGCCTACACACACACACATATATATATATATACATACATATATCTATATGAAGGATAGAACTGGTTAACTCTGAGATGGATTACTCTGGTCTGACCTGGAGGCCAAAGAATGCCATCAGTATGGAGTTAATACTGCCCAGAACTCCCTCAGGGTCATAGGGGACGACAGTCTGGTACACGACCTGTGTGAGAGAGAGAGAGAGAGAGAGAGAGAGAGAGAGAGAGAGAGAGAGAGAGAGAGAGAGAGAGAGAGAGAGAGAGAGAGAGAGAGAGAGAGAGAGAGAGAGAGAGAGAGAGAGAGAGAGAGAGAGAGAGAGAGAGAGAGAGAGAGAGAGAGAGAGAGAGAGAGAGAGAAGAGGGAGGTAGCAGTTTAATAACAGCCCATTATAAACTCTTCTTCAGCTCTTCAGAGGTGTATTTGTCCAGGTCACCCTGAAGAGTGTCCTGTCCCGCAGGTCCCGTTAGAGAGCCGGTGTGGCTCAGAGGGAGGCAGGTTCTGCTGTCCTGCAGGTCCCGTCAGAGGGAGGTTCCCCCCGGCAATCAGCTAGTGCTGTTGTCCAAGTGGTCACTTGTAGCTGCTTTAGGCTAAACTGAACAGTGTGTGTGTGTGTGTGTGTGTACCCGTGACGAAGGGTTCTGGTAGGTGTGTGTGTACCCGTGATGAAAGATTCTGGTAGGTGTGTGTGTGTGTGTGTGTACCCATGATGAATGAATGAATGAATCTTTCAACTTGTATAGCGCCTTTCTAGAACCCAAGGTCTCTTTTACAATTTTTTTATACAAATACAACTCTTACACACCCAATCACACACCGGCAAGAAGCGGCAGCCAATTGCGCACAGCGTACTCTCAACCGGGATCCAGAACCCCCTGGGGGACTGAATGGGGTGCAGGGAGGGGAGAGAGGACAGACCCTAGTGGCAGAGCACCATCCACCACTGGGCATACAAGCACACACACATTCATGCACACACACTCAGACAACTGTTTTTATTGAACATGAAGAGAGACAGACACACTCAGGGAGAATTTGTCAGGGAATCAGGGAATGTGTGTGTGTGTGTGTGTGTGTGTGTGTGTGTGTGTGTGTGTGTGTGTGTGTGTGTGTGTGTACCCCTGATGAAGGGTTCTGGTAGGTGTGTGTGGGTGTGTGTGTGTACCCGTGATGAAGGGTTCTGGTAGGTGTATGTGTGTGTGTACCCGTGATGAAGGGTACTGGTAGATGTGTGTGTGTGTGTGTGTGTGTGTGTGTGTGTGTGTACCCGTGATGATGGGTTCTGGTAGGTGTGTGTGTGTGTGTGTGTGTACCCGTGATGAAGGGTACTGGTAGATGTGTGTGTGTGTGTGTGTGTGTGTGTGTGTGTGTGTGTGTGTGTGTGTGTGTGTGTACCCGTGATGAAGGGTTCTGGTAGGTGTGTGTGTGTGTGTGTGTGTGTGTGTGTGTGTGTGTGTGTGTGTGTGTGTACCCGTGATGAAGGGTACTGGTAGATGTGTGTGTGTGTGTGTGTACCCGTGATGAAGGGTTCTGGTAGGTGTGTGTGTGTGTGTGTGTGTGTGTGTGTGTGTGTGTGTGTGTACCCGTGATGAAGGGTACTGGTAGATGTGTGTGTGTGTGTGTGTACCCGTGATGAAGGGTTCTGGTAGGTGTGTGTGTGTGTGTGTGTGTGTGTGTGTACCCGTGATGAAGGGTTCTGGTAGGTGTGGGTGTGTGTGTGTGTACCCATGATGAAGGGTACTGGTAGATGTGTGTGTGTGTGTGTGTGTGTGTGTGTGTGTGTGTGTGTGTACCCGTGATGAAGGGTACTGGTAGATGTGTGTGTGTGTGTGTGTGTGTGTGTGTGTGTGTGTGTGTGTGTGTACCCGTGATGAAGGGTTCTGGTAGATATGTTTGTCCCCCAGTATCCAGCGGTCTATGTATCCTGCAGCTCCTCCAGTACAGTTTGGGTAGAGACCAAAGTCCCCGATACCACCGGGGCCCAAATACCCTCTGCAGGAGACAACACACACACACACACACACACACACACACACACACACACACACACACACGTCACACACACACACACACGTCACACAAACTGCAGGAAATAACTTAGTCTTGGTCTATCCTCCATCTGCACGTTACCGTTTTGAACATTTAATCTGAATTTAGTCCCAAGCATCAACGGTTAATCCATCAGTCTAATTCGGTCACGTCGACAGTCAGACATGAAGATCCAGTTTTATAGATGCTGTTTAAACTGGAAGAGAACTCCTGCCATCTATTTTACATGGTGATGTTTTATTCATCTTGCGTATGAAAAGCTTGATGGAAAATTCAGATTTATGCAAAGTCTGGCAGTGGGGAGAAAATGAGGAGTGTGATGGTGTAAGATGAAGGAGCTTCATTAGCAGCTTCTCAGTTCTGACTTTCAGTAAAGAGCTCATTTGAGTAGGAGGACCTATTAGTCTACGCCTCACACCCTAGTGCCCCGCGCCCTAGACCCTCACGCCCAAGTGCCCCGCGCCCTAGACCCTCGCACCCTAGTGCCCCGCGCCCTAGTCCCTCGCGCCCTAGTGCCCCGCGCCCTAGACCCTCACGCCCTAGTGCCCCGCGCCCTAGACCCTCATGCCCTAGTGCCCCACGCCCTAGACCCTCACACCCTAGTGCCCCACGCCCTAGTGCCCCGCGCCCTAGACCCTCACGCCCTAGTGCCCCACCCCTAAGTGCCCCTCGCCCTAGACCCTCACGCCCTAGGCCCTCACACCCTAGTGCCCCGCGCCCTAGTGCCCCACGCCCTAGACCCTCGCACCCTAGTGCCCCGCGCCCTAGTCCCTCGCACCCTAGTGCCCCGTGCCCTAGACCCTCACGCCCAAGTGCCCCGCACCCTAGACCCTCACGCCCTAGCGCCCCGCGCCCTAGACCCTCACGCCCTAGTGCCCCGCGCCCAAGTGCCCCACGCCCTAGACCCTCGCGCCCTAGTGACCCACGCCCTAGACCCTCGCGCCCTAGTCCCTCGCACCCTAGTGCCCCGCGCCCTAGTGCCCCGCGCCCTAGTGCCCCCGCGCCCCACACCCTAGACCCTCACACCCAAGTGCCCCGCGCCCTAGACCCTCATGCCCTAGTGCCCCGCGCCCTAGACCCTCACGCCCAAGTGCCCCGCACCCTAGACCCTCACGCCCTAGTGCCCCGCGCCCTAGACCCTCACGCCCTAGTGCCCCGCGCCCAAGTGCCCCAGGCCCTAGACCCTCACACCCTAGTGCCCCGCGCCCTAGACCCTCGCGCCCTAGTGCCCCGCGCCCAAGTGCCCCACGCCCTAGACCAGGTATCACCAAATGGCGGACCGCGGTCCGGATCCGGACCCGAACGCCGTCCTGTCCGGACCCAATTACATTCCTGATTAACTGGATACGGACCCAAATGCCAAAAAAAATTTAACGGGAGACTATATTTTAAACCGGAGACGAGTGTTACGTTCACCACCCATTTGAGTGTTACGTTGCCCCCCCGCTCAACAACTTTCGTTCGCCACCGCGGATCCGGACCTAAGGTCTGAGCTATCTGCCAAAAATGGACCGCGGAAAGATTTAATTGATTACCCCTGCCCTAGACCCTCGCGCCCTAGTGACCCACGCCCTAGACCCTCGCGCCCTACTGCCCCGCGCCCTAGTGCCCCGCGCCCTACACCCTAGACCCTCACGCCCAAGTGCCCCGCGCCCTAGACCCTCATGCCCTAGTGCCCCGCACCCTAGACCCTCATGCCCTAGTGCCCCGCACCCTAGACCCTCATGCCCTAGTGCCCCGCGCCCTAGATCCTCGCGCCCTAGTGCCCCGCGCCCTAGACCCTCGCGCCCTAGACCCTCGCGCCCAAGTGCCCCGCGCCCTAGACCCTCGCGCCCTAGACCCTCGCGCCCAAGTGCCCCGCGCCCTAGACCCTCGCGCCCAAGTGCCCCACGCCCTAGACCCTCGCGCCCAAGTGCCCCGCGCCCTAGTCCCTCGCGCCCAAGTGCCCCGCGCCCTAGTGCCCCGCGCCCTAGACCCTCACGCCCTAGTGTCCCGCACCCTATAACCTCACGCCCTAGTGCCCCGCGCCCTATACCCTCACGCCCTAGTGCCCCGCGCCCTAGACCCTCATGCCCTAGTGCCCCGGATTGTACATTAATTGAATATAAAACATACAGCTTATGGCATTAGAATACAACTGCTATTATATAACCATCAGTAGATTTCAGCTATATGCTAACTAAAAATAAAAACAATAAGAGTTCATTAAACCTTTAATGAAATATGCAGCTTGTTGCAACAATTATTTAAAAAAGGATAAGGCACTGGCTTAAACAACACAATAATAAATACAGTAATAAAGACTTTTTTTAGGTTTTTCTTTTTCATTTGTCTCTGGCATCAAACTTAGCTACATTTAAACCAAATTAGGTAGGTGCGGCACATGTAGGCTACTGTGGCATACACTAACTTATATAGGCCCACGTAATCCTACAATAACATGATATTTACAGTTGGTTTATTAAAAATGCTTTTCAGTAAAAGTCAACAACAAAAACTCCAATAAGAAATGATGAAGGTAATTTAAAAACGCGGGACAGGACGTGAAATACGGACATGTCCCGGGAATACGGACGTTTGGTCACCCCAAGGTACCTGAAACTAAGGAATTATTCACAAAAATAAAGTTTTGGTCTCACTGACGTTACAGAAAACATACAAATGCGTGCTAAGGCTAATGAAACAAATCACAATGTAATATTACGGTAATTTTAGCAGCTAACTAGTAATTTAGATTACTCAGGGAATATACAGAGATTCTTAATTTAAGAATTTAGATACCTACAAGATATTTTTAAATACCAGCACGACTTAAAGCGGCTACTGAAGTGGCCTCTCGGTTGTTGCTAACCACTGACCTAAACCGGGGTGGTGTATGACAGGTGACGGCACGGGGATACGGCGATTACCAACACGTCTTATTTTATGTCACTGTTAACTACACGGGGTTGACGCGAACTTAATAGGCCTATCTACCTATTTATCACAAGAGCTTGTGGCTAGATCTGACTGTGTTCAACGCTGTAGCGAACGGCATAACTTTTTTTTTACCGCAAAATATGAAAACGATTGAAACCATTAATAACCCAATTAAATCCACTGGGAAATGTACGATCTGGTAAAATGTAGTGGTAAATGTACGCTCTGGTAAATGTAGTGGTAAATGTACGATGTGGTAAATGTAAAATGTACGCTGTGGTAAATGTACGCTGTGGTAAATGTAGTGGTAAATGTACGCTGTGGTAAATGTAGTGGTAAATGTACGCTGTGGTAAAATGTAGTGGTAAATGTACGCTGTGGTAAAATGTAGTGGTAAATGTACGCTGTGGTAAAATGTAGTGGTAAATGTACGCTGTGGTAAAATGTAGTGGTAAATGTACGCTGTGGTAAAATGTAGTGGTAAATGTACGCTCTGGTAAATGTAGTGATAAATGTACGCTCTGGTAAAGTGTAGTGGTAAATGTACGCTCTGGTAAATGTAGTGGTAAATGTACGATGTGGTAAATGTAGTGGTAAATGTACGATGTGGTAAATGTAGTGGTAAATGTACGCTGTGGTAAATGTACGCTGTGGTAAAATGTAGTGGTAAATGTACGCTGTGGTAAAATGTAGTGGTAAATGTACGCTGTGGTAAAATGTAGTGGTAAATGTACGCTCTGGTAAATGTAGTGGTAAATGTACGCTCTGGTAAATGTAGTGGTAAATGTACGCTCTGGTAAATGTAGTGGTAAATGTACGCTCTGGTAAATGTAGTGGTAAATGTACGATGTGGTAAATGTACGCTCTGGTAAATGTAGTGGTAAATGTACGCTCTGGTAAATGTAGTGGTAAATGTACGATGTGGTAAATGTAGTGGTAAATGTACGATGTGGTAAATGTAGTGGTAAATGTATGATCTGGTAAATGTAGTGGTAAATGTACGATCTGGTAAATGTAGTGGTAAATGTACGATGTGGTAAATGTACGATCCGGTAAATGTAGTGGTAAATGTACGATCCGGTAAATGTAGTGGTAAATGTACGATCTGGTAAATGTAGAGGTAAATGTACGATGTGGTAAATGTAAGAAGTGGTAAATGTACGCTCTTCTGCCTTGTCCCCGGTGTAGAAAGCACTCGGTCCTGCATCACAACATGAACGAAGAACGTTCGTATGATTGGAACGCAATTTGGCCTCTATGATGGTTCTGGGCGGATATTGCTGGCCACTGTGTCATTGTGTCACTGTGTCATCGCCGATTTCGGAAGTGCTCTGTTTGCTTATTGAGTCAATATGAGAGATATATATATATATATATTATATATATATATAAAATATCTCCCAAACCCCCAATCAGCCACAACCTTTTCAGGTGCTCGTACATCGCGGTTGTGCTGTCGTGGAAGGAAAGTTCTGCTTTGTAGATATTGCACTGCACGCGTTTCGGAACCCGGCTACTTTAAGAAAATGATCCCACACTTCTGAGTTCCGTAGCCGGGTAGCCATTATACCAGTCTGTATAACGTCCTGGGATGTTGTCCACCGTCTACCCCGGTTTCCACTACTGCGCATGTGCGTCAAGGACAGAAAGGCAGACGCAGCATTTACATTTATCACTACATTTACCACATCGTACATTTTACATACATCGTACAAACAGCAGTTTGGAGAGAGAAAAAAAAAAAAGACGCATCGACTATTAAATTAGTCGTCGACTATTTTAATAGTCGACATTATCATGACTAGTCAAAATTTCTTCCTAATCTGCCATCTTAGGTAGTTTCTCTCGTCTCTGTCTTGTTCATTAGGGATCTGGACTCATGTGATTGTGAAGCTGCTTTGTCACAATAGGTGTTGTAAGAAGTGCTAGATAAATAAATTTGACTTTGCACAGCTAGCAGACGCCCTGCTGAAGAGCTTCACCCCGCTTAAAGGTTGCTATAGCGTGTTGCTATAGCGCGTCGCTACGTCACCCTCTCACCTTGGACAGCCGGGTACAGGCAGCAAGAACGTCAGGCACAGACACAACGTTTCCATGACGACCACGAGCAACCACACAGGCCAGCAGAGCAGGACGTCGTGGACGGCAAACCACCAGGTGTCCTGTGTGAGAGGTGAGGGTTACAGAGGGGCGTGTCCTGTGTGAGAGGGGTGTGTCCTGTGTGAGAGGGGCGTGTCCTGTGTGAGAGGGGCGTGTCCTGTGTGAGAGGGGCGTGTCCTGTGTGAGAGGGGTGAGGGTTACAGAAGGGCGTGTCCTGTGTGAGAAGGGCGTGTCCTGTGTGAGAAGGGCGTGTCCTGTGTGAGAAGGGCGTGTCCTGTGTGAGAAGGGCGTGTCCTGTGTGAGAAGGGCGTGTCCTGTGTGAGAAGGGCGTGTCCTGTGTGAGAAGGGCGTGTCCTGTGTGAGAAGGGCGTGTCCTGTGTGAGATGGGTGAGGGTTACAGAGGGGCGTGTCAGTCACCTCCACAGAACACACCATCAGACACACATGCCTCCAGAGAGGGAGTCTGCGTGGGCGGAGCCGATGGTCTGCATGGGCGGAGCGCCAGCAGCTTTACTTACTGTAGGTGTGGAGGTCGGCTGGAGGCGGGACACCAAGACGTCCATCACAGCTACGACCAGGTAGGTGAAGCCCAGACGCTGTAGTACGCCAGGAATACGCAGAGACCCCCAGGACACTGTACACACACACACACACACACACACACACACACACACACACACACACACACACACACACAATCAATGAAGGCACCTCACAGTAATTCCACAAACGTCCAGTGAGGGAGGGCTCTCACATGGCCCAGAGCAGTAGTTGGGGTTGATGATGAAGACTCCGATGAGGAAGAGTTGTAAGCTCCTCCAGCAGATCTTCCACAGAAGGTGTGAACGCCTGGCTCCTCGGCGAAGAGCTCCACTCACAGAGAAGGAGACTGAAGTTCCCATGATGAAGACGAACCTGGAGGGGAGAGAACCGGAGATGAAGAACCGTGATGAAGACGAGGTGGGGGAGGGGGGGCACACAGATGGTGAACGTCCTCCTGAGAACATGACTGTGTAAGGTCTACAGTCAAATCCAGCAGGTCAGATAACAACGTCCTCTGTATTTACGCAAGTGATGTGAAACTTGCTGACTGACGGTTTTGCTGCACATGCAATCAAACAACAAACGTTGTGTTTGTTTGAGAAGGTCAAGCACACACTTCCTCCACACAAGTGGGCACGCACACAGTCATGTGACCTTACCAGGGGAAGACCAGATCAGCAACCGTGAGCCCTGTGGGAGGAGACACGTATTCACACACAGCCGGCTGACCCCTGATCACCTCTCCCTGCCCAAATGAAGCATCTTCAACACGCCAAAGAGGCCAAATCTGACCCAAGAACAGTTCCAGACTCACCGTTCCAGCTTTCGTGTCTGAAGAACCAGTAGCGACCGCCTCCGTAGTTCACAAACACCATGATGACCAGAGCTAGCCTGGAACAGAAGGACAGGACATTTTACAGCCAATCAGACAACCCCGTCCAACATCACCTACAACAGTACAGCCAATCAGACAACCCCATCCAACATCACAGCCAATCAGACAACCCCGTCCAACATCACTTACAACAGTACAGCCAATCAGACAACCCCATCCAACATCACAGCCAATCAGACAACCCCGTCCAACATCTCTTACAACATCACAGCCAATCAGACAACCCCATGAACCTCCTTCGATAACGTTCCCCAGATGCTCAGATACCAGAACACACATGCACACTGAGGAAGAGGTTCTCATCATGGTGGAGGTTCTAGTTTGTCCCAGTCTTCACGGTGGAGGTTCTAGTTTGTCTCAGTCATCATGGTGGAGGTTCTAGTTTGTCTCAGTAACCACGGTGGAGGTTCTAGTTTGTAGCAGATGTCATGGTGTGGTGTCATACTAGCTGGTGAGGGCATTACACAGATGCCCCCCCCAACCTTCTCCTGCCCCCGGAGATCAGCACGTACCCACGGAAGGTGTCTAGAGAGCGAAGTCTTCGGCCAGAGGTAGCAGGAATGTTCACCTCGGTGGAGGTCTCCACGCTATGGCTGGGGGTACCAAGTTCCTACCACACACACACACACACAGAGGAAAGAGAAATAGTCTATATGAGCCAACACCTATAGAACTGAAACAAACTACAGAACTACAAGGAAGAACTAAAAAACGAATGAAGTGTGTGGAGTTGTGATGAGGGCGGATGTGTGTGTGTGTGGAGTTGTGATGAGGGCGGATGTGTGTGTGTGTGGAGTTGTGATGAGGGCGGATGTGTGTGTGTGTGGAGTTGTGATGAGGGCGGATGTGTGTGTGTGTGGAGTTGTGATGAGGGCGGATGTGTGTGTGTGTGGAGTTGTGATGAGGGCGGATGTGTGTGTGTGTGGAGTTGTGATGTGTGTGTGTGTGTGTGTGTGTGTGTGTGTGTGTGTGTGTGTGTGTGTGGAGTTGTGATGAGGGCGGATGTGTGTGTGTGTGGAGTTGTGATGAGGGCGGATGTGTGTGTGTGTGTGTGTGTGTGTGGAGTTGTGATGAGGGCGGATGTGTGTGTGTGTGTGTGTGTGTGTGGAGTTGTGATGAGGGCGGATGTGTGTGTGTGTGTGTGGAGTTGTGATGAGGGCGGATGTGTGTGTGTGTGTGTGTGGAGTTGTGATGAGGGCGGATGTGTGTGTGTGTGTGTGTGGAGTTGTGATGAGGGCGGATGTGTGTGTGTGTGTGTGTGTGTGTGTGTGTGGAGTTGTGATGAGGGCGGATGTGTGTGTGTGTGTGTGGAGTTGTGATGAGGGCGGATGTGTGTGTGTGTGTGTGGAGTTGTGATGAGGGCGGATGTGTGTGTGTGTGTGTGGAGTTGTGATGAGGGCGGATGTGTGTGTGTGTGTGTGGAGTTGTGATGAGGGCGGATGTGTGTGTGTGTGTGTGGAGTTGTGATGAGGGCGGATGTGTGTGTGTGTGTGTGTGGAGTTGTGATGAGGGCGAATGTGTGTGTGTGTGTGTGTGGAGTTGTGATGAGGGCGGATGTGTGTGGGGAGTTGTGATGAGGGTGGGTGTGGGTGTGTGTGTGTGTGTGGAGTTGTGATGAGGGTGGGTGTGTGTGTGTGGGAAGTTGTGATGAGGGCGGATGTGTGTGTGTGTGGAGTTGTGATGAGGGCGAATGTGTGTGTGTGTGGAGTTGTGATGAGGGCGGATGTGTGTGGGGAGTTGTGATGAGGGTGGGTGTGTGTGTGTGT
>NC_135211.1:36499225-36576725 GCF_052324685.1 Brachyhypopomus gauderio | reverse complement strand
AGATCTACACGCTAAGACCTACACGCAAAAACACGAAGACCTACACGCTAAGACCTACGCGCAAAAACACGAAGACCTACACGCAAGCACGAAGACCTACACGCTAAGACCTACACGCAAGCACGAGAAGACCTACACGCTAAGACCTACACGCAAAGACCTACACGCAAAGACCTACACGCAAAGACCTACACGCAAAGACCTACACGCAAAAACACGAAGACCTACACGCTAAGACCTACACGCAAAAACACGAAGACCTACACGCTAAGACCTACACGCAAAAACACGAAGACCTACACGCAAGCACGAAGACCTACACGCTAAGACCTACACGCAAGCACGAGAAGACCTACACGCTAAGACCTACACGCAAAAACACGAAGACCTACATGCAAAAACACGAAGACCTACACGCTAAGACCTACACGCAAGCACATGAAGATCTACACGCTAAGACCTACACGCAAAAACACGAAGACCTACACGCTAAGACCTACACGCAAAAACACGAAGACCTACACGCTAAGACCTACACGCAAGCACACATTCACATTCTATAGGCAAATATCTTGATACAAGGAATAAACTGTTCAATTTTGTATTTGTCAAACAAGACTAGAAATGCACATTAATCTGGAGAATGAACTAAGCCTGTGGCTGTAGCGCTACAGTGGGGTCTGCACATCACCTACAAACGACACAGGTGTGCCGTCCACACACCTGCAGAGCTCTGAGTTTGCTGGTGTGCTGTTCAGCTGCAGGGTGAGGGCGTGCTGGGTGCTGACTGTGAAGCCCACCGTGGTGGGTACACCTGGTCCCGGGCCTGCGGGTACCTCTCCGACGGGCTGGGGCAGACACTGGGGGAGGAAGAGCACACACTACCGTAAAGGAGAGACCTGCACCCACGCAGGAGAACACCCTACCAGTTTATAAACACAGGTGAATGTGCTGATCACAGGGTCACCTGGGTCACGCAGGTGCGGGGTTACCTGGTAGCAATGGTCCGACAGCACGGACAGCAGCATGTCGGTCTGGACGTCGCTGATCACGGACAGCACCGCCTCGTCCATCTTCATCACGGGGGTCTTACGCCGAGACCGGGACACTGAAACACGTGTGTAAATACCGTGTGACCGTAACCCAGGCAACACAGCGCACGCGGCACTAAAATCATCTCGCTACGTTACAGTGCACGTGCCCTCTGGGGTTTAGTGTGACCAGCCGATCCGTCCTAAACCCAGGGGTGGCCAACCCGTCAGAGACCAAGAGACACTTTTAAACTGTGTTACAGCAAAGAGCCACATCATACACATGGACACACTTGAACATCACCCATCCCTTCCTCTCTCTCTCTCTCTCTCACACACACACACTCACATACACACACACTCATACACACATCATACACATACACACACTCATACACATACACACACACCTCTTCCTCTCTCTCTCTCACACTCTCACTCACACACACACACCTCTTCCTCTCTCTTAGATATAAACATAAGTCGTGATGTTTCAGGACTTGTCACGGTTGGAAGAGGTGGGCGCACACTACGAGCTCTGTTATGTACGCAACTGTTGTTTTCTAGGTAAAAAGTGGATAAACTCCGTTATCAACACTCGTTACAACGCCACTGACCTGCGCTCACCTTTAGGAAGAAGAGAACAGACAGTGTCAGTAGTTTTGAAGCTCCCTCAGTCGTGTGCGGTGCCTTTGCTGCACCTCGTATGTGGTTTATTATAAACGTGTGACAGAAGAACCGCGTCTCACCAACGAGACTCAAATCACAATCACAATATCACAGATACTTCATACCGCTAGTCTCCAGTTTTCCACTACGCCGGTTTTAAAAGTATTATCGGCTCACTAGGCTTGTAAACAAACCGCGCACCACGAAGATGTATCAGTGTGTCGCCCTCAGAGCTGATGAGGTAGCCGGGCCACGACACACACCGTTAGTGCAGGTGAGAGTGTGGACCACAGACCGTATATATAATACATATCAGAGACCGCAGGTTGGGTTTAGTCCTGTTGTAAAACACACTCCACTCCGTCAGCGTCCTGAACACGCGCTCGTCTCAATGTGTGTGTGTGTGTGTATGTGTGTGTTTGTCGCAGCGATGTCACCTAACTAGCTGGACGGGACACACACGCAGTCAGCTGATGTCCCGGGTGGGACGTGCGTCTCGGTGTCCTACACACATACACATACACACACACACACACTCTGGTGGTACCGGGTCTCGGGTGAGACTCACCGGGCGTGTCTGCGGTGAGCGGCGCTGCGTACACGGCCAACAGAACCGCGAGTAGTGCCAGAACCAGGCGCCCGTCCTGGGTGGTGGAGGACATCTCGCCAGCTTCCTTCTCCTGCTCCTCAGCGCACTCCAGCGTTTCCTCCTTCTTCACGACACTTCACCACGCTTCACCACACGGTAGTGGACGCCGCGAGGCTCATACGGCACTAACGCGTTTGAAGATACGCGGATCCGGTACCGAAACAACACCGGGACACTGTTGGACCACGAAGACTCAGACGGAGTTAAAGACGATTCGGTCTAATTTAAATGAGAGCGTGAACGTACGCGGACTGTATTCACAAATAAATAGATTATTGAAAGACGTCAATAAAAGTCCAAAGAATAACAGCTGATAAACGTCCTGTTTACTTCACTACAACCTTTAATCTCTCCCTCTCTCTCTCTCTCTCTCTCTCTCTATCTATCTCTCTCTCTCTCTCTCTCTCTCTCTCTCTCTCTCTCTCTCTCTCTCTCTCTCTCTCTCTCTCTCTCTCTCTCTCTCTCTCTCTCTCTCTCTTATTGTGGAATAAATCGTACTCCCCATAAGAACCACAGGAAGTATACCGCAAAATGTTTCTGGGGAAAATGCTCAAATAAATGCACAGATATATAAAGGTACAAATCCAGTTAAATAAAATATAAAAACACTGGACACAGCCTTAGTTCACGGACATTTTGTAGACAATAAAAAAATTAAATAAATCAGAATTCACAAGGTGAATGGATGAAGACAGCCGGAGATGATGAGCTCACTGACCAGGTCACGAGGCCGGGGAGCAGGCCACACCCCCGGAACACTGGAACAGGGAGCAGGCCACACCCCCTGTACGCTGGAACAGGGAGCAGGCCACACCCCCAGAACCCTAGAACAGAGAGCAGGCCACACCCCCAGACCCCCAGGCCGAGGGGCAGGGCCACACCCCCAGGGACTATAGTGCAGGTGAAGCCGTGGCTCCTTTATGATAACAGTTCAAACGTTGGTGCCTGGGTGTGAATGTCTTCTGTGAGGGGATCTCCCTGAAACTAACACCAGTGCTGTGGAGAACATCAGAGATGTTCCTCAGAGGCACACGCGAATGAGCGTGACTGCACACATGGAGAATCCAATATGGCAGCCTACCCGTACGTGGGGCGCTCTGGACATGCGTGTGGACCAAAACTCTGCCATGGTGCCAGAAGGCAGACTCCACCTCACTGACCTCCACTACAAATTCAGTTCAGAAGTTTTTTTTAAGTATTAATTGAGTTCTTTCTTATGTGATCATTTTCTCAACATCCTAATCTATTCTAACAAACGTAATCCTGGTGTTTGAGTCTGTCCGGGTCTCATGGATCCTGTAGTGCCTTTGGGAGTTTGAGATTTCCTCATGTAATCAGATTTGAGAGACTTGAATACTGAAATGTTTGTGTGAGTCTCAGGGGCTCATCAAATACGGATAACGTCAAATAAGGAGGAAGTACATACAATGCAGCTTTTATTTGTCCGGAGTGAACACACACATACCTTGAGCCACTGGCGGTTCTAGGGTTGGGGCCACAGGGGCGCTGGCCCCAGCTGAAATCTGATTGGTCCCCTGAAGCGCCCCTGTCCTGTCACTCATCTGTCTTTCGCCCAAGAGCGATATTATAGGTGGATGCAATTTCATGACCAAACACTACAGAGCCAATGGCCCTAATGAGCCAAATAGGAAGGTCCAGCATGGTTTAAGTGTACAGAAGAAGACCTGCATGAGCCCGCGGAGGAAGCGAAACTGGCAACCGAGGGCAGTTGTGAGGAATTGTGATGAGTTGTGATGAGTTGTGAGGAGTTTTGAGGAGTTGTGAGGTGTTGTGAGGAGTTTTGAGGAGTTGTGAGGAGTTTTGAGGAGTTGTGAGGAGTTGTGAGGTGTTGTGAGGCGTTGTGAGGAGTTGTGAGGTGTTGTGAGGAGTTGTGAGGTGTTTTGATGTTGCTGGTTAAATCATAAATCTATTTACTCGCAACAAACATTAAACTAAGAAGCAACGCTAACATTAGTTAACAGTAATGATGACATAAGCCCTTCTTGTGTTTAGACATGAACGTTAGCATCACTAATAAATGTAATGCTAATTCACATACTTTTTACAGGCGATAATTCTGCAGTTTTTATTCAAAAGAGTATCAGCAAGCCGCTGATAATGAACAGAGAACAACAGAAGGCTAGATCAGAGGAAGAGGAGGGAGAGAGAAGAAGAAGTATGTAGAGAAGAAGACTATATGAGGAGGAAGATGAGGTTTTTATAAAAAAAATTTATCATAGGAAAACAAAAATAAACAAAAGCATTCTTAAGGGTGTCTAAATTAAATGTTTGAAATCATGAGACTACTCAAGGTCCACTAACTTGAATATGCTTTTGTTTATAGGAATAGTTATTTCTTCTTTTACACCCCTGATGGTAATTATATGACAAGCACACTACCCCCCCTGTTGGACAAATTAAACAACTCAATTCAAAACGCTTGATGGTTCCGTGATTCACGGAGGCTTCAGATAGTTCCAGGAACTTCAATTTGAGCACATAAACACAGAGACAGAACTGCGATTTGAGGATTATTGTGAACATATAGCGATAAACTTTAGGCTAATGTTAGAGCACATTGCTGTTTAATGCTTTGATTGTTTTATAATTGTTATATATTACGTTCATTTATATATTTAGAGGGTCAGGAAGGGGTGAGAAATTCAGATCAGATTAATTTTCTAACATTAACATATCTGTAAATCATGGTGATTTCTGTAATCCCATGGTATTGGGGGCCTAAGTAATCTAAATGACTAATGTACATTTTCTGACTTTCAGATACAACAGAAGGAATTTTTTCTTTGACTTCATTGTGCAGAAATCTGCTTTAAAATGGTACATTAAAACACATTACATTTACATCCAGACAGTATATAACATATTAAAATACATTGATAAATTATATATATCTTGTCTTTTTAATACACACTTATTTACAGCAATTAATTCATTAAATAAATCTCTAATAATCTCAAATATGAATATCATGTCAAGCAGTTTTTCTGTGGCTCCATTGAATCCCCTATGGTTCTTTGGCTTAAAGAGAGAGAGGAGAAAAAACAGGAGAAAATGATTATTATGAGTATTGATGTGATATGAATTTGAACTTGTTGCACATCCTTGGTTGTTTTTTATACGTGTAATGAGTGTATACGTATCCAGTAAGTGTTCTCTAATACTGTGTATTCACCCACTATGGGATATGTATATGGGTAGACAAAACTGAGTTGTCATGTGTGAGGAGTAAACTCACATCACTCTGCAGGCACATTTTGAGGCAGACCAGTTCATCAGAACCAAACAGGACAAGACTAGGCTGAGAGCAGATGCTGTTTCCACCATGTTTGTGCATCGCCCCGCACTCAGAAAGAGGAAGCCCCCTGCACAATACGGAATGACAGAAAGAAGAAACGGTTAAAAGATGGTCAGCTTGGAAACAAGAGCCAATCCAGAAAGGTGAAAAACAACTCCAGTAGCCGAGCTTCAAAATCCAGCAACCCCCAAACAGCTCCAAATGTGCCATCAAGCCCATTAGTCAGTCCAACAGAAACATTTGGACTAATCATTACTCCTACAAGTGCTCCAGCGCCCCAGCCAACATCACTACTCCTACACTCCTACAGCCAACATACGGCAGTGTAATAAACAGTGATCCATTATTGCTATTTGAAACTTAACTTGTTGTGTTTTCAATCTCATCATGGTCAGCACCCAACTATCCCACAGCAGGCAACTAATATACACTAACAGGATAAATTAAATACAACATAAATAATACAATAATAGAATACAAGTCTGGTATGGTTACATATGATTACATATATCATACTGTACTATACCATTTTAGTATGTTGTATTCCTCTTTAGTCTTGTAAGATTCATTGATCAAAAGTGCCACCCTAGTTTCAACTTACCTTGTGTTTTCAATCTCTCTTGATGACCTTCTCTCTCCCTTTGCCATCAATCCAAAGTCTGCTGAGCATAATACAGATAATAGTCAACAGATTAACAAAACCTACAAACACTTGATCTATAAATTACACTGTTGTGTACTAGTTAGAAGTCTTAAATATGCATTCTAGTCAATATCAGCAGTGATGTATCACAAGAATGGCTCCCCTCCTTATTAGTTCCCTAAATCTGCTTATTAAGAGGTGGATAATTCACTAAAATGCTTTAATGCACATTTTAATGCACATGTTAATTTGATTCTGATGTACTTATAATACACAATCTGATTTTTTAAGCGTATTAACCTGTAAAAGTGTATCACAGATGGTCCACTGCTCCAGTTTGACTGCGCTGCTCGTATTCGCTGCTAACTTCCGGGAACTATTGACAGGCTCCACGATCTGCCATTGCTGTAAACAAACTGGTCCACTGATCCGCACACATCTTTGCTGACAACTCAAGCTGTGTTGCTGTGTGTGTGTTACTTTTAACACACTTGGAACTTTTTGAGTGAGCTGCTGGTTTGAAGAACACCACAAATTACAACACCTAGATTATGCAAAGGCGTCCAGAACAAAACACACACAGTGTACACTACTCAACATACTGCTGAATACACACAGTGTACACTACTGAACACACTGCTGAATACACACAGTGTACACTACTGAACACACTGCTGAATACACACAGTGTACACTACTGAACACACTGCTGAATACATACAGTGTACAGTACTGAACACACTGCTAAATACACACAGTGTACAGTACTGAATACACTGCTGAACATGTATCTGAACACACATCTGAACATACTGCATGTACTGTTGAACACACATCTGAACACCGTGCCCAAATGCTTACCATGATGCATGAAGTATATGTTGGGAATCAGGGTGATCAGATTCTCAGCATATGTTATAAACCAAACACAGAGCAGGAGGGAGTCAGGTGGACACCTTCATGTATGCAAACGAACATATTGATAAGGTATACAGGACCTGCAGCATGTCAGATAGATACACTGGTCCTACACCATTAAGTGATTTATAGACCAGTAATAACACCTTGAAGGCTATCCTGTATTGTACTGGTAACCAGTGTAAGAACGTAAGAATGGGGGTGATGTGATCACTTCTTTTGCTCCTAGTGACTCTAGTAGCTTCATTTTGAATCAGCTGTAGCTGTTTGACTTTATTGGGAGTCCTGTTAGGAGGTCATTACAGTAATCAACCTGCTAGAGACAAAAGCATGAATGAGTTTCTCAAGATCTGCTTTTGTCAAGAAATCTCTGATCTTATTGATATTCTTAAGATGATAAAACGCTGACTAAATTATTGATTTCATGCAGCTGCTAAACTTAGATCAGAATCTATTAATATGCCTTGATTACGAGCTAGCTCTTTAGAGTGTAGGGTTTTAGAGTCTAAGTAGGCAGCTAGTCTGTGCCTTTCATTGCTACTGCCAAATATAATAATCTCTGTTTTATCTTTATTCAAAGTCAAAGTCAAATTTATTTATATAGCGCCTTTCACAACACGTTGTCACAAAGCAGCTTTACAATCGTATGGGTCTAGATCCAGATTCAGCTTTGACCCATCCAATTAGTAATGTTTTCAAGGCACTTACAGAGAGAGTTACAGGGACTGTAGTTGTCTGGTGAAAGGGTTAAATAGATCTGAAAGTCATCTGCGTAGTTATGGTAGAACAGCCCAGAGTCTAGTATGATCTGTCCAAGTAGAAGCATGTATAAATTAAATAGGAGTGGCCCCAGAATTGAACACAGGTACAAGATCTTATAGATAAGGTAGGTACAGGACCTTATAGATAAATCATCTACAGGACCTCATAAATAAGGCTTCTACAGGACCTTATAGATAAATCATCTACAGGACCTCATAGATAAGGCATCTACAAGACCTTATAGATAAGGTAGGTACAGGACCTCATAGATAAGGCATCTACAAGACCTTATAGATAAGGTAGGTACAGGACCTTATAGATAAGGCATCTATAAGACCTCATAGATAAGGTAGGTACAGGACCTTATAGATAAGGCATCTACAGGACCTCATAGATAAGGCATCTACAAGACCTTATAGATAAGGTAGGTACAAGACCTTATAGATAAGGCATCTACAAGACCTTATAGATAAGGTAGGTACAGGACCTTATAGATAAGGCATCTACAGGACCTCATAGATAAGGCATCTACAAGACCTTATAGATAAGGTAGGTACAGGACCTTATAGATAAGGCATCTATAAGACCTTATAGATAAGGTAGGTACAGGACCTTATAGATAAGGCATCTACAAGACCGTATAGATAAGGTAGGTACAGGACCTTATAGATAAGGCATCGATAAGACCTTATAGATAAGGTAGGTACAGGACCCTATAGATAAGGCATCTATAAGACCTTATAGATAAGTCATCTACAAGACCTTATAGATAAGGTAGGTACAGGACCTTATAGATAAGGCATCTACAACACCTTATAGATAAGGTAGGTACAGGACCTTATAGATAAGGCATCTACAAGACCTTATAGATAAGGTAGGTACAGGACCTTATAGATAAGGCATCTACAAGACCTTATAGATAAGGTAGGTACAGGACCTTATAGATAAGGCATTTTCAAGACCTTATAGATAAGGTAGGTACAGGACCTTATAGATAAGGCATCTACAAGACCTTATAGATAAGGTAGGTACAGGACCTTATAGATAAGGCATCTACAAGACCTTATAGATAAGGTAGGTACAGGACCTTATAGATAAGGCATCTACAAGACCTTATAGATAAGGTAGGTACACAGCAAAATCAGCAGAGTTAAATGTTTGGTGTTGGTGAAATATTTGAGAGTAGAGAGTCAATCTGACTATTGCCCGAGTTAATCCGACTCTGAACAGAGTCTCATCTCTGTGGTTTTACTCCCAACTCCCAAAAAAACTGTGTAAAAATAAAGTGTTAAACAAGCTCTCCTTTAAAATAACTCTGAGAGTGTAAGTACGTCAAGTTCTTCTTTAAAATAACTCTGAGAGTGTAAGTATAAGGAATGCCACCTGATCTTCCCTAACCAGCCTCACCTGCCTCTCATTACCACGCCCCCTTTCAGTCACACTTATACACCTTCCCCAGCACGTCTCAGTCGCGAAGTATTGTTGACTCATGCCACATACCGAGCATTTCTATTTCCTGTTTGATTCCCCGTGTTCTGACCCTTGCTCGCTCCATAGACCTCGTCTCCTCCCTAGCCCTTCTGTACCTCCTGGATTCTGCTCTCCCGTTACGACCCTGGACCGTCACGACCACCCCAAGAGAACGTTACCGCTGCTAATGCTAGTGATCTACTGGTCATTCTCCGTGTGTGTGATTTATGTAAATAAAAGCGACCTACTTCCGCATTTGGATCCCTCTCCGCCTGGTCAATTCGTTACATCAGCTTACATATTTCAGATCCTTTGATAAGTAGTTCTTCAATGAGAATGATAAAAGAGCTTGCATAGTGCCATATTGTTATATGTTGAAAATATGAGAATGTCATTCTGTATTTTTAATGGTTTTATTTTATGTGGTGCACATGTTGAGAAAAAAAATGATAAAACATGTAGTATGTGATTCTATTTTTCAAGTTAAATTGAATTAATTGCACACCCAAAGCTGCAGTATGCAAATCAATATCAGCATGATAAATCAGTTGAGAAAAAATTGACACTGTAAGGTAGTCAGTTTATAACACTGGACTCTGGTGCTGAAAAGTTTGAACACTGAGTAGTGTTGCACAGTGGTACATTTTAACTCTTTTAAGTAGTTAAAAATAACTCTCTTGCAGTGTAATTACTACAACACTTTGAAAAGTGTTAAAATAACACCCTGGGGTGTGGACCCATATAGACATTTTAAAAGTGTTGAAATTAACTCCCATAGAGTTATTTTGTGTCTTTCGAATTTGCTGTGTACAGGACCTTATAGATAAGGCATCTATAAGACCTTATAGATAAGGTAGGTACAGGACCCTATAGATAAGGCATCTATAAGACCTTATAGATAAGTCATCTACAAGACCTTATAGATAAGGTAGGTACAGGACCTTATAGATAAGGCATCTACAAGACCTTATAGATAAGGTAGGTACAGGACCTTATAGATAAGGCATCTACAAGACCTTATAGATAAGGCATCTACAAGACCTTATAGATAAGGTAGGTACAGGACCTTATAGATAAGGCATCTACAAGACCTTATAGATAAGGTAGGTACAGGACCTTATAGATAAGGCATCTACAAGACCTTATAGATAAGGCATCTACAAGACCTTATAGATAAGGTAGGTACAGGACCTTATAGATAAGGCATCTACAAGACCTTATAGATAAGGTAGGTACAGGACCTTATAGATAAGGCATCTATAAGACCTTATAGATAAGGTAGGTACAGGACCTTATAGATAAGGCATCTACAAGACCTTATAGATAAGGTAGGTACAGGACCTTATAGATAAGGCATCTATAAGACCTTATAGATAAGGTAGGTACAGGACCTTATAGATAAGGCATCTACAAGACCTCATAGATAAGGTAGGTACAGGACCTTATAGATAAGGCATCTATAAGACCTTATAGATAAGGCATCTATAAGACCTTATAGATAAGGTAGGTACAGGACCTTATAGATAAGGTAGGTACAGGACCTTATAGATAAGGCATCTGCAAGACCTTATAGATAAGTTAGGTACAGGACCTTATAGATAAGGCATCTATAAGACCTTATAGATAAGGCATCTACAGGTCATGATCCAGACTGACATGAGGATGCTTTGGGCCAGCGGATGCTGACCAGTAAGGATACACTGGCACTGTTTAAACATGAACTGATACAGATGATTCATTCCAGTTCAGAACTATTACTGCTTAAATGATAAACTTATACAGATGATTCATTCCAGTTCAGAACTATTACTGCTTAAATGATAAACTGATACAGATGATTCATTCCAGTTCAGAACTATTACTGCTTAAATGATAAACTAATACAGATGATTCATTCCAGTTCAGAACTATTACTGCTTAAATGATAAACTAATACAGATGATTCATTCCAGTTCAGAACTATTACTGCTTAAATGATAAACTGATACAGATGATTCATTCCAGTTCAGAACTATTACTGCTTAAATGATAAACTAATACAGATGATTCATTCCAGTTCAGAACTATTACTGCTTAAATGATAAACTAATACAGATGATTCATTCCAGTTCAGAACTCTTACTGCTTAAATGATAAACTAATACAAATGATTCATTCCAGTTCAGAACTATTACTGCTTAAATGATAAACTAATACAGATGATTCATTCCAGTTCAGAACTATTACTGCTTAAATGATAAACTAATACAGATGATTCATTCCAGTTCAGAACTATTACTGCTTAAATGATAAACTAATACAGATGATTCATTCCAGTTCAGAACTATTACTGCTTAAATGATAAACTAATACAGATGATTCATTCCAGTTCAGAACTATTACTGCTTAAATATAAACTAATACAGATGATTCATTCCAGTTCAGAACTATTACTGCTTAAATATAAACTAATACAGATGATTCATTCCAGTTTGTGCGGTAGATTCATTGTAAAATGGTGGACCGCTTATTAAAAAGCTGAAGAAGAACAGAAAGTTGATGACTTGCAAATCAGCAGAGGAACACGCTACGTTTCACAACGTCCTGACCAGAATACTGCTAACCACTGCTGACCACTGCTGAAGAATGAAGAACCATCACCCAGAAAGCCAAAGACATCCCACACTGTTCTTTCAGAGAAGCTTTTCATTAAAAGGTAACTGGTGAACCACAATCCACAGATGTATCTACTCTTAGCCAACGCAGGACTAATTAGTGCATTATTATTAAGGAACTTGGTGTAGAGGAGCAGTGGTGAGCTGACACAGCCTGGTGAATAACACTAAACTGAACTACACCATGGCCTCTACTTTATTATAAGTAATATCCCGTGGTACAAACCAAACCACAAACCTCTGTGCTGAAAATGAAGCAGAATCTATTGGAACAGGAAGCTGTAACAAAAACAACCAATGTGAGATGTGGCACCCCACAAATTGCACAAAACATCACATTAACTGTTTGTTAAGATCGTTTCACACTGTTTGTTAAGATCGTTTCACATTTACACTCTGATATTGCACTACATTCAAATATTCCTGAATCTGAATCGAATGTGAATGACCTACATCTTGATGATTAAATGATACTGGACTCGTATGGGACCTACAGTCACGTCTGTCCCCACAGTGTGTGTCCCTGCTGCACTGAGCTGACGATGAATTAAAGACATGAAGACTTTCAGATTTTTAGGAATTCTTCTGTTTTGTGAGGGATATTTAGTTTAATGCAGAGGGCGAGGTGTCTTGACCCTTGTGTACAGCGGGGTGGGTTCAAGATGTTCCTCACATGGTCAGGGGGGCGGCGCCGTGTGTCTCTCACAATCACCAGAACAAACACCTTCATTCTGCTCATGGTGTCTCTTCATACAGCCAACAAACTGAACCTCAACTCAAAGAATAACTGGAATCAGAGGAATCTCCTACTGACTGGTGTGACCACACAGAGAGTGAGTGTGTTTCTTCTGGCTGTTGATTTTGACTTTCTAAACTACACTGTTTTTAATCGTCTTCTTAGGGATAAAAAAAATTATTCTTAGGAATTTTTGTTACATAATTTAATTAGGTTCTTTTTTTCAGACCACAACATTTAAAAAAAGCTAGGTTTTAAGCAGGGGCGATTTTAGGATCTGGTCTTTAGGGGTGCCCAGCCCCCAGTGCTCACAGAGGCACAATACCAAAGTATTGCGCAGGTGCAGAGCAAGTTTTTTGCATAATGTAATATTTAAAAAATGTGTTGAGCCAGGGGGTGCTGAGCAACCTCACGGTGGTGCTCTAGCACCACTAAAAATACCCTAGCCTCGCCCCTGGTTTTAAGAAAATAAACATTAAAACTACATTTTCATCAGGTGTTTTTTCATTATCCAGAATAAGCCCTTTAAACTGATGTACTCATGTCTGTATGTCCAGAATAAGCTCTTTAAACTCATGTACTCATTTCAGTAACTGTATATCCTGTATCTTTGACTTCTCTTTCGGCAGATATGACCATGTGGGTTCTTGTGTTTCTAATAGTTTCTTCCTTAGAGATCTCTAGCTCTGATCGAGGTATGATAGCACTTTGTTCACTCTATTCACTGTAATAATAATAGTAAGCAATTTAATGAGTGTTGGATATGATTAATGTGCATCATCCTATAGATCATAGACATGTTCAGTCGACTGTCCAATTAAATCAGTTCATTACATGCCTGACTCTGCCCCTGACTCCTCCCCTGACTCCTCCCTTGGGGTTGTTTGTCTGTGTGTGTATCTTCGTGCGACTCTGTGTGAGTTTGTGTTTGTCATTGTTATCTGTTTCATCCAGGACAGGCACTAGGTGGCGCTGCAATGAACATTGTTTTTCTTCTTGAAGATACTCCACAGATCTTTCTGTTTTTCTAGCAGATGCAAACAGCACCAAATCCTCCACTAAGAGAAAACCTACAGTTCTACAGAACCACCTCATATGTATGGCCCCTAGGGTCATCCGTACAGCCCCTAGGGTCATCCGTACAGCCCCTATGGTCATCTGTACTGCCCCTATGGTCATCTCTACGGCCCCTATGGTCATTTGTTTGACCCCTAGGGTCATCCGTACAGCCCCTAGGGTCATCCGTACAGCCCCTAGGGTCATCTGTATGGCCCCAATGGTAATTTGTACTGCCCCTATGGTCATCTGTATGGCCCATATGGTCATTTGTACTGCCCCTATGGTCATCTGTACTGCCCCGTCTGATGTGAAAAATTCACAATTGACATGCTCAAGTCAACTGAGTGCTGCCCCTTAGCCAAACTGTCTAGAGCCGGGCCTGGTTTAACCTGCTTTCACCTGCTTTCACCTGGTTTCACCGGGCCTGCATTCATCTGCTTTCACCTGGTTTCACCTGCTTTCACCTGGTTTCACCTGGTTTCACCTGGTTTCACCGGGCCTGCATTCATCTGCTTTCACCTGGTTTCACCTGCTTTCACCTGGTTTCACCTGGTTTCCCCGGGCCTGCATTCATCTGCTTTCACCTGGTTTCATCTGGTTTCACCTGGTTTCACCGGGCCTGCATTCATCTGCTTTCACCTGGTTTCCCCTGGTTTCACCTGGTTTCCCCGGGCCTGGTTTTGTTTCTCACACATTACAGTGCCAACTGTTAATATCTAAAATTAATATCTAAAATATCTAATAATATAACCTATTATTAAAATTGTTGTTATTATTATTATTACTGTTGTTATATAAATTCAATAATTATTAATTTAATTTAATTAATTTAATTTCTGAACACAGTCATGGAGTATTACAGCCCAAGGAGCTGCAAAGACCTCATGGAAAAATATAAAACCAAAGAAGGTATATGACACAATTACTAATATAAAGACAAAGAAAATAGTGTCACAATTACAGAACTGTGGTTATGCATCTTACATTTCACATAAGGTGCTACTAAATCTTTAATCTTTAGATGTACCACCAGGTTAAATAACCCCCAGGGCTAATCTTTAGATGAACAGCCAGGCTAAATCAATGTCATGAGCAGGTTTTTTTGACTTAAGACAAAAACTTAAGGCAGTTTCTAAGTTAGAAACTACCAGACCACACCAGAGTATGAAGAATGTATATTGTTCACTTCCAGCTGCCACAAACGTTACAAATACTGTTTTAATCAAACATCTCCCATCCCACCTACAGATGGGCTGTACTACCTGACCACGGAGAGAGGGGTGGTGTACCAGACCTACTGTGATATGACCACCGCCGGAGGGGGCTGGACGCTGGTGGCCAGTGTCCATGAGAACAACATGTATGGAAAATGCACCGTTGGGGATCGCTGGTCTAGCCAGCAAGGTTGTGACCCCAACCTACCAGGGGGAGAGGGAACCTGGGCTAACACGGTGACGTTTGGGACAGCGGAAGCTGCCACCAGTGATGATTATAAGGTACAGTAAATCACAGAACTTACATCTGCCTCCTCTGTGTCAGAAAGTGCTGAGAGAGGTGAGCTAAGCTGTTGCGTTTGTCTAGATAACACTACACAAAGGCCAGAGCACAGCTATGTAAAGCACAGGTACAGCAGAGGTTTTCATTAGTCAGCTCATCGTGTTCACTGTGCCTACCAGACTATCTGTCTCCCCTCCCACAGAATCCTGGGTATTACGACATCCCGGCACAGGATGTGTCTGTATGGCACGTTCCTAATAACGCTCAGCTACAGGACTGGGCCACCAACGCCATCTTACGCTACCACACGGACGATCACTTCCTCACCCAACATGGAGGAAACCTCTTCTACTTGTTCAAGGTCACTATATTTCTTTGCATGCGTTATATTTCTATGACTGAACATATTTATATATGTCAACAAAAGTCCAAAAGGTCCCATTATACGTCTTTATATTCACAAATGCAGGCTTATCTCAATACAGTCGTGTGACTACTACACTGAGATGAACTGAATGTAGTTTAATCAGAAATCTCACGGTCTTTTACACTGCCCTTATTGAGTAGTCTTGTGTTTCCCCCTTCAGAAATTCCCAGTCAGATATGGAGAAGGCACCTGTCTTAGCAGTAATGGACCTTCTGTCCCAGTGAAGTATGATACTGGAAATGCAGCATCTATCAGGAAGCATTATGGTCCTAACACAAGGGGTTTGTCACTGTTCTTTAACTGCTAAGAGATTTTTACCACAGAAATGTCAATGAATGTCTCCACATAACTGTAACTTGATGAAATTCAATTAATGTTTTTATTTTAATCTTTTCAGAAGAGTTTGAGCCTGGTTTTGTCACTTTCAGAGTGTTTAACCATGAGAGGGCAGCTATGGCACTTTGCTCTGGAGTCAAAGTAACTGGCTGTCACACCGAACATGTGAGCAAATAGAAACAGTTGTACAGTAGTTGGAACCTGAACACCAGACATGCATTACAGTAACTGCTGGGCTTGTGTTCTTCAGTACTGCATTGGTGGAGGGGGTCATTTTCCAGAAGCCACCCCCAGACAGTGTGGAGATTTCACTGGATTTGACTGGGACGGCTACGGGACGAGAGTTGGCTGGAGTGCTTCCAGAGAGATTACTGAATCTGCTGTGCTTCTGTTCTACCGCTGAGATCCTGCTCAGCCCAACCGCAGCTAACAGTCTGACCGTAATTATTATAACAGTGTTAGCATACGTTACAAAACAAAAAACATTGTAGCTTTTAAAAATAAAGTGATTTCCATGCAGTAATTTACAACACATCTCTTTTTAAATGTATTTATTTTCTGGTCTGTTGTGTGCCTGGATCTAACAAACAGATAGATCCCAGAGTCCCCTCAGGAGTGGTGTGGAGTTAGCATCAGCCATGGTGTGGAGTTAGCATCAGTCATGGTGTTGAGTCAGTCAGGGTGTAGTTAGTATCAGCCATGGTGTGGAGTCGGTTATCAGCCATGGTGTGGAGTTAGCATCAGCCATGGTGTGGAGTTAGCATCAGCCATGGTGTGGAGTTAGCATCAGTCATGGTGTGGAGTTAGCATCAGTCATGGTGTTGAGTCAGTCAGGGTGTAGTTAGTATCAGCCATGGTGTGGAGTCGGTCATGAGCCATGGTGTGGAGTTAGCATCAGCCATGTGTAGTGTAATGGTCACACTTCTGATATCTCACGCCGAAAAAAAATCTAGTTTATTTACCTCTGATCCATATCTGATTCAATGAGTTACTAGTTTGCTCTGGCGCCAACCACTGGCGATCGATTGATCGCGATATAACACTTAACTGCTGCCAGTGTTTGGATTTTGGGAACAGAGCCAAGGATGTGAGAAGCACTGAGTCGTAGTCTAAAGAAAGTAAGGAAAGTCCTGCTTTGATCTGGGATCAAGACGGGTGAAAGAAAGTAAGGAAAGTCCTGCTTTGATCTGGGATCAAGACGGGGTGAATCTGGATAAGTCCAGCGATGAGGCTTTCATCAGCAGGAGCTACAGAGCAAACGTTTACACACCAAGAGTTTATTCTGCGCTCATAAGAGAGTCTGCTGCCCTCCTAACATATTCAGTAATGTCAATCAATCAATCAAATTTTATTTATATAGCGCTTTTTACAACAGTTGTTATCACAAAGCAGCTTTACAAGTGCAGAGTCCTAGCCCCCAGTGAGCAAGCCAAAGGCGACAGTGGCAAGGAAAAACTCCCTAGTTTTTTTGCATGAGGAAGAAACCTTGAGAGGAACCAAGACTCAGCGGGGGAACCCATCCTCCTCTGGCCGACACCGGTCACCATGACAACAACAACAACAATTTAGACAGAAAGAAGAGAAAGAAAAGGAAAAATATGTAATAATGTCCATCATGATGTATGCATCTGGTTAGGCAGGAGGTGGCTGGCTCAGGATGGATCGCTGGTCTCCTCATCTCATTATTCCTCAAGCAGGCGGGCAGCCATGTGGAGAAATGAAACAGGGAAAATTAGCTCTGTATGAGGACATATACAGGACAGGTAAAATTATAAACATTTCCGGAGTGTGGCAGCAACTCCGGCATTTAGTTAAATTATTACAGCCTAGCTAAAAAGGCAGAACCAGAAGGTAACATAGGCTTGGGGGCATTCTGAGACAATGGCATCCGTCCACTGCACTGTCAACAAACTTGAGTGACCACGAGCAGTGACAGGATGACAGCACCAGCGCCCCAGTCTACCATAAAACCCTTCGTCTATGAACCCCTGGATCTGTACCTTTATCTAAGGGGGGATGTTAATTATCAAATGCTAAACCAAATAGGTGGGTTTTCAACCTAGACTTAAAGATTGTGACTGTGTCGGAGTCCCGGACGCATTTAGGAAGATTATTCCAAAGCTGGGGGCCTTACAAGAAAAGGCTCTTCCCCCTGCTGTTACCTTATTAATTTTTGGAACTAATAAAAGACCAGCACCCTGTGATCTTAGTGGGCGTGGGGGTTCGTAATAGGAAATAAGTTCCTGAAGGTACTCAGGAGCAAGCCCGTGCAATGCTTTATAAGTTAATAAAAGAATTTTAAAGTCAATACGTAATTTAACTGGGAGCCAATGCAGGGCTGATAGGACTGGACTGATATGCTGAAATTTTCTAGTTCTGGTCAGAACCCTGGCTGCAGCATTTTGAACTATTTGAAGTTTATTTAGATTCCTATTTGAACATCCTGACAGTAGTGCATTGCAGTAGTCTAATCTAGAGCTAACAAAGGCGTGCACCAATTTTTCCGCATCATCCTGTGATAATGCATTTCTTAATTTAGCAATGTTACGGAGATGTAGAAAAGCTATCCTAGTAGTATTATCTATGTATTTATCAAATGATAGGTCAGAGTCGAGTATGACACCTAGGTTTTTGGCTACTGTGCCAGGTGTAATGGGGTAGCCTGCGAGATTAAGCATTAGATCTGGAATTTTCTGTTTTGAGGCCTTAGGGCCCAGAAGGAGAACTTCTGTTTTGTCCTCATTAAGTTGGAGGAAGTTTAGAGACATCCAGCATTTAATATCTCTTACACAGGCCTCAATTTTTCCTAAACTGAGTTTGTCATCAGGTTTGGCTGATATGTAAAGTTGAGTGTCATCTGCATAGCAGTGAAAATTGACACCATGTTTGTTTATAACTGTGCCCAATGGTAGCATATATAATGTAAATAATAGTGGTCCTAGAATGGAGCCTTGCGGGACCCCATATTTAACTTTTGTACGTTTGGATGGAATATTATTGAGCTCTACAAACTGATAGCGATTTGTTAAGTAAGAATGAAACCATGAAAGGGCTGTGCCAGAGACTCCAACCCAGCGTTCTAACCTTTCTAGCAAGATCCTATGATCAATTGTGTCGAAAGCTGCACTAAGATCAAGAAGCACTAACAGCGATACATAACCTTGATCTGAAGCAAGGAGGAGGTCATTTGTTACTTTAACTAATGCTGTTTCAGTACTGTGATGGGGCCTAAAACCAGATTGGAACTTTTCAAATATGTGATGCCTATGCAGATATAGGCATAATTGCTGGGCAACAGCTTTTTCTATGATCTTAGATATAAATGATGTGTTTGAAATGGGTCTATAATTAGATAGTACAGTAGGATTAAGATTTGGTTTCTTAATCAGAGGTGTAATAACTGCTAATTTACATGATTTGGGCATGTGACCTATTGTAATGGATGAGTTAACTATAGTTAGAAGAGGTTCAGTTACCGCTGGTAATACCTCTTTTAATAACTTTGATGGAACCGAGTCTAGTGTGCAGGTAGCACAATTTAAGGAAGAAATTATTTTCTCTAATTCTGATTGTGGGAGTGGATGAAAAGCATCAAGTTTTTCTCCCAGTATGCGATTTAAATCGATGTCAACCAAACCAGATGACATACCAGTTGTATTGCTAATAAAAGGTTTTATATTTTGTCTAATATTCTCTATTTTATTATCAAAAAAATCTATAAATACATTACTAGTGAGGTTTACTGGAATCTGAGGTTCTGCGCCTGCTTGATTTTTTGTAAGTTTGGAAATAGTATTAAAAAGAAATCTAGGATTGTTTTTATTTTTCTCTATCAGTGAGGCTAGGTATGCTGAGCGTGCTTTAGCGAGTGCCCGTTTGTAGTCAATGATGCTATCCTTCCAGGCACAGTAGAATACTTCCAACTTAGTAGATCGCCATTTACGCTCTAATTTACGTACTATTTGTTTTAAGTTTCTAGTTTGGTCAGTGTACCACGGAGCGAGTTTTTTAGATCTAGTCTTTTTATATTTGAGTGGAGCTACTATGTCTAGAGCTGATCTGCAGGTATTCTCTATGCAGTTGGTTAGACTATCTAACTCTCCTGGATAGGATGGCGAGTGGGCTAGAGCAGTTAAATCAGGGAGGGCTTCAATAAACTGTGTTGCTGTTAATGAATTTATCGAGCGCTTTATACACTGCCGAGGAGACGGGCGGGTATTTATGTTAAGATGAATCTCAAATTTGACTAAATAGTGATCAGAGATAGCTACAGTTTGCGGGAGTATATCTATATTATCTACGTCAATACCCAACGTTAAGGGCGTACTCACACTAGGCTCTGTGATCCGGGCCTGGGCACGGTTGCCTGCCGAAGCACGGTTCGTTTGGCTAGTGTGAGCGCTCCAACCGTGCCCGGGCCCGGATCAGTTAACCGTGCTCGGGCCCGCTTTGAAGAGGTGGGCCAGGGCACGATTCATGTGGACTCGGGCACGGTTCGCTTCTAGTGTGAGCGCTATCCGTGCCCGGGCCCGCTTGGTGCCTCGTCTGATTGGTTCATTTCGCTGGAACTCAAACATGACATCAGTGATGCGACGCTCACGTTAAACAGTCGTAGCGGCAAAGCGATTAGCAGACAATCGTTGTGTTAAATTATCGATAAATCTGTGCTTGCACCGTGTTTCTGCACTCCCAAAACGACTCCAAAAATACAATAAAAAGAGAATCGTGAACTCTATAGTGTTGTGCGAGCGCGCTTTTTTCCAAATAAAGCGGCGTTGTGATGACGTAAGCGTGCTCAGGCCGGGTTGCTGAAGCGAGTGTGAGTGCAGGCCAGCGGGGGAGTGGGGAGGGGGGATAACCGGGCCCCAGCACGGAACCAGCAAACCGTGCCTAGTGTGAGTACGCCCTAAGATTAAATCTAGGGTATGATTTTGATAGTGTGTGGGTCCTACAACGTTTTGTGTAATGCCAACAGAGTTCAATATAGAAGTAAAAGCCCTTGTCAGTGGATCCTCCGCATTATCAAAATGTATGTTAAAGTCTCCTACCATTATTATTTTGTCACTACATACTGCTAAATTTGCTGTAAAATCTGTGAAATCTTTTAAGAAATCTGAGTAAGGCCCTGGTGGTCTATATACATTTGTTAGGGAAAATGAACTTTTATTTTCAGATGGACTAATTACATTAATAGACAGCATCTCAAATGAATTAAAGATATCCAAGTATTTCTGATGAATTTCTAAACAATCACGATATATTATACATATTCCTCCTCCTCTGCCTGACAATCTATGTTAATGTATATAACTATATCCCACAGGAGTGGCTTCGTTTAGAGATAAATAGTCACCAGATTGAATCCACGTTTCAGTTAGACATAGAATATCAATTTTCTGGTCAGTTATAAGTTCATTCATAAAAACTGCTTTAGAGTTGAGTGATCGAATATTAATTAATCCAATTTTCAGATCGGTCATATAGGTAATAATTGGATGTGAAGTTTGAATATTAGTTAAAAACTTAGGACGAACTATTTTCTTATGATTTAATTTAACCCGGGGCACAGACACAGTCTCAATCCTATGGGATCTTGGTGACGTCTCTAAGCAACTCGCAGACAGGTTTAGCCCGTTAGTCTGCGGCCTGGTCGCGACTCTGGTTAGTCAGTAGCTCCTAGTACTACACTGCCCACTAACTAACAGACTACGGGCTATGCTGCAAGATAACAGGGCAGCGCCATCCCGGGTGGGGTGGACACCGTCCCTGCCTAAAAGACCAGGCTTGCCCTCGAACTCTTTCCAATTATCAATAAAGCCCACTTGATTTTCGGAGCACCACTTGGACATCCAGCGGTTTAGCGACGTGAGCCTGCTGTATTGCTCATCACCGCGCCGCATTGGGATGGGGCCAGAGCAGATTACGGCATCGGACATCGTCTGGGCTAATTTAACCACCTCTTTAACATTAGCCTTAGTCACTTCTGACTGCCGCAGACGTATATCGTTGGCCCCTACATGAATCACTATCCTAGAGAATCGTTTATGGGCTAACAGTCTAAGGTTGCCACTAATGTCCGGCGCTCTGGCTCCCGGTAAACAGCTGACTGTAACCGCTAGAGCCCCTACAGGAATAGCGACTTTCACGTGTCGGACTATAGAGTCTCCTATGACCAGAGTCTCCTCAGCGGGTGTAACACTGAGCGGGGCAAACCTGTTGGACACGTGAACCGGGGAGTGGTGCTCTGGTGGGCTGGCGTTAGCGGTAGCTGCAGCCCTCGCTCTCCGACTACGCCGCCGAGACGTCACCCATTCGCCCCGCTGTGAGGGCTCTATCGCCGGAGTCGCGGAGGCGCTAGTTCTCCCTGGCGCGTCCACACCTACTACAGACCCTGTCCCTGTCTCTCTATCCCTCAATAATGAGTGGACGCGGCGCTCTAAGCTTTCCACTTTCGCCACAAGAGAAGTAACTAACTGGCACCTCTCACAAATACTATCACTATTACTATCAGTGGCGAAAGGGTCTAGACTAAACATGCCACACTCCGAACAAGGAAACAAACCAACACCAGCCATGAATAAATCAAAACACTTACCGTGTCTAGCCGATTTATACAAACTTACGCTAGCTGATTTTTAGAAGCAGAAAGTTGATCAGCGGCCGGAATATTCAACTGCCCGTCTTGACGGTGGAAGTACTATCTGTAAAAAATTATCTAGGAAGGCAAAAAATAAAGATTAGCACGTAAACAGATTAGTACACTTTAGAAAAACAATTTCAAAATTCGCTCCGCAGCAGCGTCGGCAGGAAGCAGCCTATGTCTAATGTCTATGAATACGACAGCTAAGATATTTTAACAAATCATACCAATACAGCACACGAGCCTGGGAAAACCATCTGTATCTAACCTGGACTTCGTTGGCATGACATACAATGAATGACTCATTACACATTCAAATGACACATTATTTGACACATTTTCCCTCTCAGATACTATATTAATTTCTGAAACTTATCTAGTCTTATTTTAACTTTTTAGTCATAATTTATGTTTGTCCACTATATTACCAAGCATCATAAGTTCTACCTGGGTGAGTGAGGGAGGAGAAGTTGAGAGGTGAGAGGTGAAAGGTGAGAAGTGAGAGGTGAGAGGTGTGTGTGTAGGGACAGACACCATTACACTACACAGGTGTGAGTGTAGGGACAGACACCATTACACTACACAGGTGTGAGTGTAGGGACAGACACCATTACACCACACAGGTGTGAGTGTAGAGACAGACACCATTACACTACACAGGTGTGTGTGTAGGGACAGACACCATTACACTACACAGGTGTGTGTGTGTAGGGACAGACACCATTACACCACACAGGTGTGTGTGTAGGGACAGACACCATTACACCACACAGGTGTGAGTGTAGAGACAGACACCATTACACTACAAAGGTGTGTGTGTAGGGACAGACACCATTACACTACCCAGGTGTGTGTGTAGGGAAAGACACCATTACACTACACAGGTGTGAGTGTAGGGACAGACACCGTTACACTACACAGGTGTGAGTGTAGGGACAGACACCATTACACTACACAGGTGTGTGTGTAGGGACAGACACCATTACACCACACAGGTGTGAGTGTAGAGACAGACACCATTACACTACACAGGTGTGAGTGTAGGGACAGACACCATTACACTACACAGGTGTGTGTGTAGGGACAGACACCATTACACTACACAGGTGTGTGTGTAGGGACAGACACCATTACACTACACAGGTGTGAGTGTAGGGACAGACACCATTACACTACACAGGTGTGAGTGTAGGGACAGACACCATTACACTACACAGGTGTGTGTGTAGGGACAGACACCATTACACTACACAGGTGTGTGTGTAGGGACAGACACCATTACACCACACAGGTGTGAGTGTAGAGACAGACACCATTACACTACACAGGTGTGAGTGTAGGGACAGACACCGTTACACTACACAGGTGTGTGTGTAGGGACAGACACCGTTACACCACACAGGTGTGAGTGTAGAGACAGACACCATTACACTACACAGGTGTGTGTGTAAGGACAGACACCGTTACACTACACAGGTGTGAGTGTAGGGACAGACACCATTACACTACACAGGTGTGAGTGTAAGGACAGACACCGTTACACTACACAGGTGTGAGTGTAGAGACAGACAGACACCGTTACACTACACAGGTGTGTGTGTAGGGACAGACACCATTACACTACACAGGTGTGTGTGTAGGGACAGACACCGTTACACTACACAGGTGTGTGTGTAGGGACAGACACCATTACACTACACAGGTGTGAGTGTAAGGACAGACACCGTTACACTACACAGGTGTGTGTGTAGGGACAGACACCATTACACTACACAGGTGTGTGTGTAGGGACAGACACCGTTACACTACACAGGTGTGTGTGTAGGGACAGACACCGTTACACTACACAGGTGTGTGTGTAGGGACAGACACCATTACACTACACAGGTGTGAGTGTAGAGACAGACAGACACCGTTACACTACACAGGTGTGAGTGTAGGGACAGACACCATTACACTACACAGGTGTGTGTGTAGGGACAGACACCATTACACTACACAGGTGTGAGTGTAAGGACAGACACCATTACACTACACAGGTGTGTGTGTAGGGACGGACACCGTTACACTACACAGGTGTGTGTGCAAGGACAGACACCGTTACACTACACAGGTGTGTGTGCAGGGACAGACACCGTTACACTACACAGGTGTGTGTGTAGTGACAGACACCATTACACTACACAGGTGTGTGTGCAGGGACAGACACCATTACACTACACAGGTGTGAGTGTAAGGACAGACACCGTTACACTACACAGGTGTGTGTGTAGGGACAGACACCATTACACTACACAGGTGTGAGTGTAAGGACAGACACCGTTACACTACACAGGTGTGTGTGTAGGGACAGACACCATTACACTACACAGGTGTGTGTGTAGGGACAGACACCGTTACACTACACAGGTGTGTGTGTAGGGACAGACACCATTACACTACACAGGTGTGAGTGTAGAGACAGACAGACACCATTACACTACACAGGTGTGAGTGTAGAGACAGACAGACACCATTACACTACCCAGGTGTGTGTGTAGGGACAGACACCGTTACACTACACAGGTGTGAGTGTAGGGACAGACACCATTACACTACACAGGTGTGTGTGTAGGGACAGACACCATTACACTACACAGGTGTGAGTGCAGGGACAGACACCATTACACTACCCAGGTGTGTGTGCAGAGACAGACACCATTACACTACACAGGTGTGTGTGCAGGGACAGACACCGTTACACTACACAGGTGTGAGTGTAGGGACAGACACCATTACACTACACAGGTGTGTGTGTAGGGACAGACACCATTACACTACACAGGTGTGTGTGTAGGGACAGACACCGTTACACTACACAGGTGTGTGTGTAGGGACAGACACCGTTACACTACACAGGTGTGTGTGTAGGGACAGACACCGTTACACTACACAGGTGTGAGTGTAGGGACAGACACCATTACACTACCCAGGTGTGTGTGTAGGGACAGACACCGTTACACTACACAGGTGTGAGGTGTGAGTGTAGGGACAGACACCATTACACTACACAGGTGTGTGTGTAGGGACAGACACCATTACACTACCCAGGTGTGTGTGCAGGGACAGACACCATTACACTACACAGGTGTGAGTGTAGGGACAGACACGATTACACTACACAGGTGTGAGTGTAGGGACAGACACCATTACACTACACAGGTGTGTGTGTAGGGACAGACACCGTTACACTACACAGGTGTGTGTGTAGGGACAGACACCATTACACTACCCAGGTGTGTGTGTAGGGACAGACACGATTACACTACACAGGTGTGAGTGTAAGGACAGACACCGTTACACTACACAGGTGTGTGTGTAGGGACAGACACCGTTACACTACACAGGTGTGAGTGTGGGGACAGACACCATTACACTACACAGGTGTGTGTGTAGGGACAGACACCATTACACTACCCAGGTGTGTGTGTAAGGACAGACACCGTTACACTACACAGGTGTGAGTGCAGGGACAGACACCATTACACTACCACAGATTTCATTAAAACCTTTCAGATTGATCCAGTTTGTGTTGAAAACACCCGTCCAGTTGGACACCATTCAGGTCCATCTTGGCTCTGGCAGCAGTGGGCTGGGTTGGCCACCAGAATTATGACCTGAGAAATGTGAGAAATTAATATGATCTCAGCTGAACGTTTTTATTTCACACTATTGTGATTACGGGCAACATCTTTTCTTTCACGTGACTGTGACCAGGGTGATACCACCTGATTATTAATAAGGTAGCTCACCTCCATCTTCTAAAGCAAACCAAGACACCACATAAGCCCTCTACATAAAGTAGTCCAAATATATATTGAAAAATAAACAGAAAACGATGCATAATTTACCAAACTAGTTATATTATAGTTTAGCATGTACGACCACAATCCACACCACATCCCTCTGGATTACCTTCAGATTTCTTACGGGCTGTCTCCAGTTGTAGGTGTTGAGCTCTGATGAAGCTCTGATCATCTGGCTACATTAGCCCGTCTGCTCCCTCTGGTGGCTGGTGGCGGTAAAGTGATGGAAGACCTTATATAATCTACTGTATATCATCTCTAATGATATAAAAGCATATATAACGTTTAATGATATAAAACCATTTCAAAATGCATCATGGACTATTAAGAGCAACTGTGGGAGAGAGAGAGAGGGAGTGTGTGTGTGTGTGTGTGTGTGAGAGAGAGAGAGAGAGAGAGAAAGAGAGAGAGAAGAAAGAGTGGGGGATGGAGACAGGAAGAGAAAGGGAATGAGAGAGGGAGAAAGGAAGTGAGAGAGAGAGGGAGTGAGTGACAGACAGAGAGGGAGGGAGGGAGAATGAGAGACAGGGAGAGGGAGGGAGAGAGTGAGAGAGAGAAGGAAGACTGGGGGATGGAGAGAAAGAGGGAGGGAGTGAGAGAGAAGGAAGAGTGGAGAAAGGGAGAGAAAGTGTTGCGCTTAACCTTTCCTTACCTTAGCCTAGCGTGTTCGTTGATTGCAAAAGAAAACATTACCAGTCTTGTCTTTAGCCTTTTATTAAAAAATACACATAGGCCTATTAATTAATTAAATACAGAGATCTCTGGAGAGCTCACATTACCTAATCATGTCACCCCATGTGCAGCTCTGAAGCTGTCTGCTCTCTTCACCATTATATATGCTTTCCTTCCTAAACATAGGAACTGCACATTCCATAGTTCAACCTACAGCTGTCTCTATTCTGGAAGCGAGGTCTTACTACCTGGCCTTACCACATAAGGTCACAGTGAGCCTCCTCTCACACATCCCATTTTTAGCCTACTGCAGACGCATGGAGTATTGGAAGTGTCACACAAGCGCTTACACCGTCATTCTTACTAACAAACAACTTGATCAATAATATAATGTAAGCAAAACATATAGTGATTAATATTAGATATTTGATGAATACTTTATGACTTCTCAAAATATATATGAATTATGATAAGCTGTTGATTCAATACTGTAATGTAAACAAACTATGAAGGGATTAAGATGAAAACCACAACAAAAGGGAAGGAGAGAGGGAGTGAGAGAGAGAAGGAAGAGTGGAGAAAGGAAGAGAAAGGGAAGGAGAGAGGGAGTGAGAGAAACAGAGGGAGAAAGGGAGAGAAAGAGGGAGAGAGAGAGGGAGGGAGTGACCATGTTTCATTGAGAGGGAATCATTTGTGGTTTCCATGTTTTTGTGATGTTTACAATGTCACTTAAATTGATAAAATCAAATCAGTTACAAACAGATTATTATTCGGTCATTTCATTTCACTGCGTTTTTTAAGCTTAATTTTGAAACAGCACTTGACTGTGGTGTTTTGGAATGGATGAAATTGGGGCTAAGATACAGGCGGGGCTAAGACATGGGCGGGGCTAAAATGATGCCTGCCAATTTGGTGTCCCTAATGTCTTCCCTGAAGATGGCAACCATAATAATTACATGTGTTTTATACGGACTCATCTGGATAACTCAGATCACATTTCACATAAGCAATGAATGTAAATGTGCCATATTTTGTCAATTGTGATTTTTCATCACAATCGAAATTTGTTTTCCGCTTTTAACCCATCTGTGCAGTTAGAGCACACACACACACACACACATTAGTGATTACTAGGGGGCTGTGGATCACACGTGCCCAGAGCAGTGGGCAGCCCTAGCCCGGCACCCGGGGAGCAGTTGGGGTTAGGTGCCTTGCTCAAGGGCACCTCAGTCATGGCCTCAGGTCTGGGAATTGAACCCACGACCCTCCGGGAACAAGACCAGTTCCCTACCACCAGACCATGACTGCCCTATTGATTATTTTGCCATGTGAATTCAGTCATTTAGTAAACCAGAGATGCTGTGAATAAAGATGTGAGTGGTGTTGCATGAGTAATGCAGGCTAGTCATGAAGTAGTGGTCAGTTCCCCTCTTACCTGTCTCTGGTGTGTATGCCTCGGAGTTTCTCTGCTGTCTGTCTCTCTGCTGTCTGTCCCTCACCATCATGAGTGTGTGGGTGTGTCTCAGGTGTCAGAGCCGTCTGGCTGCCACACTATCGTTTGTTCATATGGTGATGACGTCGCAGGTGCTGAACAACTCTGTCCGATTTTTACATTTCTAAGCATCTAAGGTCTCGCTCACCTTTCTCCCTTTATTTCCTGTTTGCAATGACCACTGAAACAAAAACAAATCACGTTTCAGTGTTTTTTATGCTTAGCAGTTAAATGACATCAGCGCCCTCTGCTGTCGACTTTCAGCATCACTCTATCTTAAGGTCAATGAACCATGAAGGCAAATTGATGGGGACTGGATTGTCCAGATGGCCATTCTAGTCCTGAATGTAAACCACACCCCCTTGATAAGGACACTAAAGCACCGACTCTAACCAGGTGGTGTTCTGATAGTTCAGTGAGGAACAACACAAAGTTGTGCTCTTTCAGTAGAGGATCATCCACTCCTACCATATAAGATGTAGACCCCTCCACACACATGCTGTATGACGTAGACTCATCCACACACATGCTGTATGATGTAGACCCGCCCACACACATGCTGTATGACGTAGACCCCTCCACACACATGCTGTATGACGTAGACCCATTCACACACATGCTGTATGACGTAGACGCCTCCACACACATGCTGTATGATGTAGACCCCTCCACACACATGCTGTATGACGTAGACTCATCCACACACATGCTGTATGATGTAGACCCGCCCACACACATGCTGTATGACGTAGAGCCCTCCACACACATGCTGTATGACGTAGACCCATTAACACATGCTGTATGACATAGACGCCTCCACACACATGCTGTATGACGTAGACCCCTCCACACACATGCTGTATGACATAAACCCCTCCACACACATGCTGTGACGTAGACCCGTCCACACACATGCTGTATGACGTAGACCCCTCCACACACATGCTGTATGACGTAGATCCCTCCACACACATGCTGTATGACGTAGACCCCTCCACACACATGCTGTATGACTTAGACCCCTCCACACACATGCTGTATGACGTAGACCCGTCCACACACATGCTGTATGACGTAGACCCGTCCACACACATGCTGTATGACGTAGACCCCTTCACACACATGCTGTATGACGTAGACGCCTCCACACACATGCTGTATGACGTAGACCCCTCCACACACATGCTGTATGACATAAACCCCTCCACACACATGCTGTGACGTAGACCCGCCCACACACATGCTGTATGACGTAGAGCCCTCCACACACATGCTGTATGACGTAGACCCATTCACACACATGCTGTATGACATAGACGCCTCCACACACATGCTGTATGACGTAGACCCCTCCACACACATGCTGTATGACATAAACCCCTCCACACACATGCTGTGACGTAGACCCGTCCACACACATGCTGTATGACGTAGACCCCTCCACACACATGCTGTATGACGTAGATCCCTCCACACACATGCTGTATGACGTAGACCCCTCCACACACATGCTGTATGACTTAGACCCCTCCACACACATGCTGTATGACGTAGACCCGTCCACACACATGCTGTATGACGTAGACCCGTCCACACACATGCTGTATGACGTAGACCCCTTCACACACATGCTGTATGACGTAGACGCCTCCACACACATGCTGTATGACGTAGACCCCTCCACACACATGCTGTATGACATAAACCCCTCCACACACATGCTGTGACGTAGACCCCTCCACACACATGCTGTATGACGTAGACCCGTCCACACACATGCTGTATGACGTAGACCCCTCCACACACATGCTGTATGACGTAGACCCCTCCACACACATGCTGTATGACGTAGACCCCTCCACACACATGCTGTATGACATAGACCCCTCCACACACATGCTGTATGACATAAACCCCTCCACACACATGCTGTATGACGTAGACCCCTCCACACACATGCTGTATGACGTAGACCCGTCCACACACATGCTGTATGACGTAGACCCCTTCACACACATGCTGTATGACGTAGACGCCTCCACACACATGCTGTATGACGTAGACCCCTCCACACACATGCTGTATGACATAAACCCCTCCACACACATGCTGTGACGTAGACCCGTCCACACACATGCTGTATGACGTAGACCCCTCCACACACATGCTGTATGACGTAGACCCCTCCACACACATGCTGTATGACTTAGACCCCTCCACACACATGCTGTATGACGTAGACCCGTCCACACACATGCTGTATGACGTAGACCCCTCCACACACATGCTGTATGACGTAGACCCCTCCACACACATGCTGTATGACATAAACCCCTCCACACACATGCTGTGACGTAGACCCGTCCACACACATGCTGTATGACGTAGACCCCTCCACACACATGCTGTATGACGTAGATCCCTCCACACACATGCTGTATGACGTAGACCCCTCCACACACATGCTGTATGACTTAGACCCCTCCACACACATGCTGTATGACGTAGACCCGTCCACACACATGCTGTATGACGTAGACCCCTTCACACACATGCTGTATGACGTAGACGCCTCCACACACATGCTGTATGACGTAGACCCCTCCACACACATGCTGTATGACATAAACCCCTCCACACACATGCTGTATGACTTAGACCCCTCCACACACATGCTGTATGACGTAGACCCGTCCACACACATGCTGTATGACGTAGACCCCTTCACACACATGCTGTATGACGTAGACGCCTCCACACACATGCTGTATGACGTAGACCCCTCCACACACATGCTGTATGACATAAACCCCTCCACACACATGCTGTGACGTAGACCCGTCCACACACATGCTGTATGACGTAGACCCCTCCACACACATGCTGTATGACGTAGACCCCTCCACACACATGCTGTATGACGTAGACCCCTCCACACACATGCTGTATGACATAAACCCCTCCACACACATGCTGTATGACGTAGACCCCTCCACACACATGCTGTATGACGTAGACCCGTCCACACACATGCTGTATGACGTAGACCCCTTCACACACATGCTGTATGACGTAGACGCCTCCACACACATGCTGTATGACGTAGACCCCTCCACACACATGCTGTATGACATAAACCCCTCCACACACATGCTGTGACGTAGACCCGTCCACACACATGCTGTATGACGTAGACCCCTCCACACACATGCTGTATGACGTAGACCCCTCCACACACATGCTGTATGACTTAGACCCCTCCACACACATGCTGTATGACGTAGACCCGTCCACACACATGCTGTATGACGTAGACCCCTCCACACACATGCTGTATGATGTAGACCCCTCCACACACATGCTGTATGACTTAGACCCCTCCACACACATGCTGCATGACGTAGACCCGTCCACACACATGCTGTATGACGTAGACCCCTCCACACACATGCTGTATGACGTAGACCTTTCCACACACATGCTGTATGACGTAGACCCCTCCACACACATGCTGTATGACGTAGACCCCTCCACACACATGCTGTATGACGTAGACCCCTCCACACACATGCTGTATGATGTAGACCCCTCCACACACCTGCTGTATGATGTAGACCCCTCCACACACATGCTGTATGATGTAGACCCGTCCACACACATGCTGTATGACATAGACACCTCCACACACATGCTCTATGACGTAGACCCCTCCACACACATGCTGTATGACGTAGACGCCTCCAAACACATGCTGTATGACGTAGACCCGTCCACACACGCTGTATGACTTAGACCCCTCCACACACATGCTGTATGACGTAGACCTTTCCACACACATGCTGTATGACGTAGACCCCTCCACACACATGCTGTATGACATAGACCATGATATGAACCACCCCTCTAAATTCAGTCCTCCACATCTCAAAAGCTAACAGGTCTGTCCCCTGACAGGATAAACATGCTAACATGAACGTGAGATAAACGCTGTATTATAACCATGAAGAACATGAGATAACTCCTGTATTATAACCATGAAGAACATGAGATAAATCCTGAATTATAACCATGAAGAACGTGAGATAAACCCTGTATTATATCCATGAAGACTGTGAGACAAATCCTGTATTATAACCACTAGAGCAGGAACTTGTCATGTATGATGTGCATGTATGGAATTTGTGTTAACTGCATGTTAAGTTATAACTATTTTTTACAGTCCTTCCTCAGTGACACTAAAGGCACTGGTTGTGTGTGTACAGAGCCGGCCCTGACCAATGTGGTGCCCTAGGCAAGATTTTGGTTGGTGCCCCCTGCATCATCAGTCATCGGGTTGATTGTATCACTATTAAAGAAACGCACAAGGCGCAGGACGGTCAGGATGAGCCTGGTGGAAGGAGGCGATGAGGGAGGGGCACAGCACATGGGAGGCCGGAACCCAGCGGCGCTCTTCAGGCCCGTAGCCGACCCAGTCCACCAGGTACTGGAGCCCCTTACCTCTGCGCCTGGAGTCCATCAGCTGGTGTACATGGTACGCCGGACTGTTGGGAAGCTGCAGGGGCGAGGTCGGCCTAGCGGCATGGTCTTCGCTTAAGGGCCCCTCTCGTAGGGGTTTAAGTGCAGACATGTGGAAGGCTCGAGAGGCTTCCTCCTCCCCCTCACAGTCTTGGATGAGTACCCCGAGTAGAGTGAGCTCCCCTCATCCTCTTCCTCCATCAGTAGCTCGCTGTCCGTGTACTTGGTGAAACCCGAGCACACGGAAGGTGGATGGTCTTCTTCCTCTTCACCCTCACCGTAATACTCGGTGGGGGCGGAGCATACGGAGGGAGGATAGTCCTCCTCTTCTCCCCCTTCACCCTCATCGTAGTCCACGGTGGGGGCGGAACAAACCGAGGGAGCCCGGTCTTCTTCCTCCTCCTCCTCCTCCTCCTCTTCCTCCTCACCCTCACCGTAATCTACGGAGGGGGCGGAGCCCATGAAGGGGGGACAGTCCTCGCCTTCTTCCTCCTCCTCATCCTCCGATTCCTCATCCCTGAACTCGCTCTCCGGGGTCTTGGCGTTAGAGCAGAGCTCAAGGACACCTAACCTTATCGGGGAGAGGTCTCGGGAAGGAGAGGGGTGTCGCTCCCGCCACATCCGCTCCGCGGCTTCTCGGAAATAGTCTGCCATCTCTGCAGAAGAGGCTTCCAGAGCCTGAAGCAGCATGACCTTACATAACGGGTCTTGCTCCATCATCTCGGGGGTTACGTTGGCCTTGCGGTGTTGGGCAGGAGAAGAGGCATGGTGGTGCCGGCTGGGTCTCTGGCCCCTCTTGGCCTGGGTGGTGTATCCTGGCATGGTGTCTCTTGTCGGCTCGTCGTTCAGTAACGTCCAGAGGCACGAGGAAGGATGAGACAGAAATCCTCTTTCAGACGAACGTTACGTTTAATGAAAACACAGATGGAGCAGTAAGCGCATATTTAACATGAAAACACACAGGGACGTGTAGACTCTGTTGGGATATTTTTTCTTGACCCAGATAGGCCCCAACACTGCCCCGATGAACCAATTGGTTTTGACTGAGTTACCCAAGCAAAGTCTTAACACCAAAAGTTATTTTAGATTAATTTATATGGAATATAATTGAATACAATATATATATATATATATATATATATATATATATATATATATATATATATATATATATATATATATATATATATATCACAATATATATATATATATCACAGGACATCAGACTGTGGATTAAAGATGGCGCCGGTGTGTTGTTTGGCTGCTCGTCCCCTCTCGCCTAAATTTACCATAGCCATAGTGACTGTTTACCTAATTGTGGCTTTTATAGCACCTACTGCATTATCTGCTCTCTCCTATGATCGGGAGACACTTCTTTTAATTCGATCCATTATGATGGAAGCGTACAGTGAAAATCTCAGAGAAAACTGCCCTTTCAGTTCATGGCGTTACACCTCCTTACCTGTCAGCGTCTGTGGCCTTCACTGCGGCAATGCTCAGAGGAAAAGACGCCGGAGAAAGCGTGGAAAGCGAGGAGGAATTCGGGTGAGGACTGGGAGATTACTTGGACAATCATCGGAGATCCACAGCGCGCCTCTGACTTTCAAACTTGAAGGCGATCGCTATATCTCCCGACCAGTGATGGCTAAGTTACCTTGAGAAAGTAATCCGATTACTGATTACTGATTACTCCTTTTAAAAGTAACTTAGTTACGTTACATATTACTTGATTTTAAAAGTAACTACGTTAGATTACAAGTTACTTTAGTAGTTACATTCAGCAGCAAAATAAATTTTTCCAATACTCACTTTATTGGAAGTGCATTTTTAGCAGTAACAATGTATTGAAGCAGGTTCGGTAACCGAGGCAGAAACTGCTTAATCCAAAAATCCCGAGGAGGGAAACTTTATTGATAAAGCAACCCTGGCGCGTGTAGCTGCGCGGTATTATGTGTAAATTTATCTGTAAACGTAATACAAGCGAACTGGGGTGGGTTTCCCGAAACGTTCGTAGCGCTCAGTCAGACAGCTTGTGAAACGAAATACCATTACAATTTCAAGCATTTTAAAGTAGGCGACGTTAGTCAAAATTCCACTAACACAGCACTTTACAAACGTGGAACACAGTGCAACATTAAAATTCTTCAGGTAAATGTTCCTTCCCCTGTTTTTGATGGGTGTTTCTTTATACTACCACACATCGTTACGGGAGGACACTGCAAAAAATGACTTGTAAAACGTGCTCGCGCTCTCACAGGGTCGCGCGCAGCATGCGGAGTCGAGCGCTACGGTCAGACACAAAAGTAGAACTGAGCCAAGAAGAAAGCAAAAATATATATTTTTACTAGGGAAAATAAAAATAGTAACGCGCAATTATTTGGATAAGTAACTTTAATTTGATTACTGGACTGGAAATAGTAGCGCGTTATATTACTCGTTACCGAAAAAAGTGGTAAGATTAGAGTAACGCGTTACTAAGTAACGCGTTACTGACATCACTGCTCCCGACGCTCCATGGAGTGTGGATACTCCGGCCTCATTCAGCTGCTCCCCGCTTCCTCGCCGGCTCAGTTTCGCCTTACGGGGCGATTGCACGTAAGAAGTGGAGGGATTAACCACCAGAATCTTCATCACTTGGATCTTCAGCCGCCGATACATTTTAAGCCCATTCTGGTAAAGATGGCTCTTATTAATGCGCGATCAGTCTCAAACAAAACTTTCATTCTGAACGACTTTATTAAGTCACGTGATTTGGACTTTCTATTTGTGACTGAATCGTGGCTCACGCCAGGTGATTCATCTGCTCTGAATGAACTGACTCCTCTGAACTTTTCATTCCTGAACACGCCACGGAAGGCTGGCAGAGGTGGAGGACTGCTGTCCTTGTTCAACTCTCACTTCAAATGCCAGGTAATGCCCGTGGAAATGTGCTCAAGCTTTGAGGTCCAGATGTTTAAAGTGGAATTACCATCTCCGCTACTTTGTGTTCTTCTCTATCGTCCTCCCAAAAGCAATACTAACTTCATACAGGAATTTTCAGACTTCTTATCTTTAATTGTTCCAACCACGGATTCCCTTTTGATCCTTGGGGATTTTAATATTCACATCTGTTGCCCCGCTAAACCGTTGGTAACAGAATTTCAAAACTTACTGGACTCATTTAACCTTCTTCAGTCTGTTACTAGTCCTACTCATCAGCATGGACACACTCTTGATCTTGTGCTTTCATCAGGTTTCTCTGTATGTAATGTGGAAGTGCAGGATTTCTGTCTTTCAGATCATAAACCAGTTGTTTTTAACTCAACCTTTTCATTATCATCACCTAAAGTGCATAATAACTCGTACTATTCTCGTACAATAAATCAGTCCACTTCCCATTTGTTCACTGATGCCTTTTTAGCATCACCCTTTCACTCTGCCAATGAACCCTCTTCTTTAAAACTGAACTTAGAAGACCTCACTAATACCTTTAATTCAACATGCTCAGATATCCTGGATGATATAGCTCCACTTAGACTTAGAAAGCCCAAAGCTAAAAAACAGCCCTGGTTTAACACTGAAACACACTCACTTAGACTACTGTGCAGGAAAGCAGAGCGAAACTGGAAAAAAGATAAGCTCCAAGTTTCATACAAAATTTTTAGGGATTCTTTGATCAAGTTCCAGCTTTCTGTGAAGTCGGCCAGAGCTAAATACTTTTCAAATTTAGTCTCTACTCACTCAAACAATCCTAGGGTTCTTTTTAATACGATAAACTCGATTTTAACACCGGCTGATACCTCTTATATTAAAGAGTCTCCAGAATTATGTGAGAAATTCTGTAGCTATTTTTCTGACAAAATTCAAGCTATCAGATCAACCATTCCCTTATTGGACAATGCGATCCTTGAGAATCCTGCCTGCTCTGCTTCTTTGTCAGAGTTCGACCAAATCTCTTTGTCCCTGTTGACTAAGATTGTGTCTAGTATGAAGCCAGCCACATCTATACTGGACACCCTTCCAACACGCCTTTTTAAAGAAGTCTGGAACACTATCGGATCTAGTGTATGCGCTATTATAAATTCTAGCCTCTTAAGTGGACTGGTTCCTTTGTGTTTCAAGCACTCAGTTGTTCAGCCTCTTATTAAAAAACCTAATTTGGACCCAGCTGCCTTGTCTAGTTATAGACCCATCTCAAAATTGCCGCTCACATCAAAAATCCTGGAAAAGGTTGTTTGTAATCAACTTTCTTCTTATTTAGCAGAGAATAATATCTTGGACAAGTTTCAATCAGGTTTCCGAGCTCATCACAGCACAGAATCAGCCTTACTTAAATTAACGAATGATATCCTCCTTAATTTGGACCGTAATTCATGTGTCGTTTTAGCCATGCTGGACCTTAGCGCCGCTTTTGACACTGTCGATCACGATATTTTAATAAAGCGTCTTAACACGGTGGCAGGGGTCCAGGGGAAAGCACTAGCTTGGTTTTCTTCCTACCTAAAAGATCGCTCTTTTGCTGTCCAATTGGGTAAGTCAGTGTCTTTATCATCTCCCATTGCTACTGGTTTGCCACAGGGTTCCATCTTAGGCCCCATTCTCTTTTCACTTTATTTAGTTCCTTTAGGTTTAATTAAAAAAAATATGAAATCTCGTATCATTGCTATGCTGATGATACTCAGTTATACTTACCACTGAAACCGGGGGATACGCACTCTCTAAACATCTTGTCAGCGTGTATGAGGGAAGTCAAACTATGGCTAACTAAAAACTTTCTTAAGCTCAATGAGGACAAAACAGAGGTTGTCCTGTTTGGCAAGCCTGGTAACATTGAATCCTTCAAAAATAATCTGAGTTGTCATTTTCAAAATTTATCTCATTGTGTGAAAAACCTTGGAGTTATTTTTGACCCAGCACTTAAATTTGAAAAGCAAATCAACTCCGTTGTAAAATCAAGTTTTTTCCAATTACGCCAAATTGCTAAACTTAAACCGATTTTGTCATTTAAGGATCTCGAGACTGTTATTCATGCTTTTATCACAACACACCTTGACTATTGTAATTCCCTGTACATGGGGGTAAATCAGTCCTCTCTGGCCCGTCTGCAACTTGTTCAAAATGCAGCTGCTAGACTCCTTACCGGAACAAAAAAACGTGACCATATTTCTCCAGTCCTGGCTTCATTACACTGGCTTCCTATCAGGTACAGGATCCATTTTAAAATCCTACTGTTTGTTTTTAAGGCTCTTCATGGTGTGGCCCCGCGGTACATTTCTGATTTGATTAGCCCATATAATGCAAACAGGTCTCTTCGGTCTTCTAACAAACTACTGCTTAAAATTCCAACCTCACGTTTAAAACATAAGGGTGATAGGGCTTTCTCTGTTGCTGCCCCAACTTTGTGGAACTCTTTGCCCTATGAAATTAGATCAGTGTCTTCAATTGAGCAGTTTAAATCATGCCTTAAGACCTATCTTTTTTCACTTGCTCATGACTGCAAGTGATACGTCAATCAGTTCAATAATGTGGTTTATGGTCTATGGCCTTCTTAGTGATTTATCTTATATTTTTTTATTAGATTTTATTGTAGGTTCAATTTTATGTATGTATATGTGTGTGTATGTATATATGTATGTATATACGGTATGTACATATATGTCTGTATGTGTATATGTGTGTATATGTGTGTGTATGTATGTGTATGTATATGTATATATATATATATATATGTATGTATATGGGTGTGTGTATGGATACTGTGTATACTTTTTTAATCTGTTGTACAGCACTTTTGGTTAGCCTTGGCTATTTTAAAATGTGCTTTATAAATAAATTGTAAAAAATATATATATATATAGTCAAAGTATAAGTGGTACAAACTCTCCAGTGCACTGGTGCTAGTTGCCTAGAACTCTACCTAACCCAAGTGGATCTCAGCAGCGTCCAAGCAAAAAGTCCTCGTGCTGGGCGATGTCCTCCCTTTCATACCTCATCTCTAAGTTTCGATTCTTCTCTAAGTTTCGATATCTGCACCCACCTTTGCTACTCTTCCTTAGAGCCCCCCCTGCTCCTCTCTAGCCATCCATCTCCTTATCTCAAACTGCTTGTTTTGCAGCTTACACTGAATAGGCCCATTCTATTCTCCTCAAGGCCACTGAGGCCTTCTCACTTCTGCTCTTCCACAGTCTTTCAGGAAAACATTAAGTTTAAACATTAAGTTATTCACCTTTAAATTTATTTTTTCCAACAACTCTGACAACGACGAGCACAGGACACTGCGCGAACGCACTTAATTAATCTAAAGTTGATTAATCATTTGCATCCCTACTGCTAACCACTGCTGAAGAATGAAGAACCATCACCCAGAAAGCCAAAGACATCCCACACTGTTCTTTCAGAGAAGCTTTTTATTAAATGGTAACTGGTGAACCACAATCCACAGATGTATCTACTCTTAGCCAATGCATGACTATTTAGTACATTATTATTATGGAACTTAGTCTACAGAAGCAGTGGTGAGCTGACACAACCTGGTGAATAACACTAAACTGAACTACAACATGGCCTCTACTTTATTATAAGTAATATTCCATGTGACAACAGTAGGGAAAGACATACAAAAAGTTCAAACCATAAAACTATGTGCTGAAAATGAAGCAGAATCTATTGGAACAGGAATCTGTGAAAAAAAACAACCAATGTGAGATGTGGCACCCCACAAATCGCACAAAACATCACATTAACTGTTCGTTAAGATCGTTTCACACTGTTTGTTAAGGTCATTTCACATTTACACTCTGATATTCCACTACATTCAAATATTTCTGAATCTGAATCAAATCTGAATGACCTACATCTTGATTATACCACAGTTAGTTGTGACCCTACAATGTGATTGGCTGAGAGGCGATCTAGGAGTGCCAATATTACACGTTATAGCACTGTAACCGAAGCTCTCCATGTATTACTCCGCCACATACAGGTAACCTAGCAACGAAGCAGCGTTTACAAGTCAAACAGCGCAACTACAAACAAGCAGCAACATTATCAAAATTAATTACAGGGAGTTCGTTAAATCTATTTGTTTCGATCGGAAACTGGAGGATGAAGCTATAAATGACCAGACTGATTCCTCCAATGAGCCAAGGTTTGTCACGCTTACAAACAATGATTTGTATGAGCTGGAAATCAGAGAAATGAAGTTAATACCGTAAAACAAACGTCCTGGGCTCTTAATGTATTTACATCCTGGTTAAAGAGCAACGACATTGCAGTAGATTTTAGTATTATAAACAAAAATGAGATTAATCAGCTTTTACGACGTTTTTATGGATCCGTCAGAAACGTGAAGTTATATGGCATCAGCAGCTTCGTTGGTTTAAGAGCTGGACTGAACAGATACCTGAACGAACCTCCAATCAGCCGTGGATGGTCAATAATTGTTGTACTTTATTTTTAATAAATACAACTTTATCAACAGTTGTTTTTGTGTATATTTACCGCTATAATATTTATTGGGTAAGGCTGTTCCAGTGCTGTGTAAGTTTAGCAGCCAGCCATTGAATGGATCTATTTTAACTGGCGGAGTATTTTTAACCAAACAGGTCGTCCTCTTTAACTCAAAATCTTTCAATAAACAGCGATAATTGAACTGTGGTATAATCGCAATAATACTGTGTATAATGTGTAATATTGGCACTGCTGTGCTGATCTACGGCACTCGTGCCTACGACCGCAGCACAGCAGTGCCAATATTACACGTTATAGCACGAACCTCTAGTGTATTATTGCTTCATTAAATGATACTGGACTCGTATGGGACCTACAGTCACGTCTGTCCCCACAGTGTGTGTCCCTGCTGCACTGAGCTGACGATGAATTAAAGACATGAAGACTTTCAGATTTTTAGGAATTCTTCTGTTTTGTGAGGGATATTTTGTTTAATGCAGAGGGCGAGGTGTCCCGTGTGCAGTGGGGTGGGTTTATGATGTTCCTCACATGGTCAGGGGGGCGGCGCCGTGTGTCTCTCACAATCACCAGAACAAACACCTTCATTCTGCTCATAGTGTCTCTTCATACAGCCAACAAACTGAACCTCAACTCAGAGAATAACTGGAATCAGAGGAATCTCCTACTGACTGGTGTGACCACACAGAGAGTGAGTGTGTTTCTTCTGGCTGTTGATTTTGACTTTCTAAACTACACAGTTTTTAATCGTCTTCTTAGGGATAAAAAAATATTCTTAGGAATTTTTGTTACATAATTTAATTAGGTTCTTTTTTTCAGACCACAAAATAAAAAAAAAGCTAGGTTTTAAGAAAATAAACATTAAAACTACATTTTCATCAGGTGTTTTTTCATTATCCAGAATAAGCCCTTTAAACTGATGTACTCATGTCTGTATGTCCAGAATAAGCTCTTTAAACTCATGTACTTATGTCAGTATGTCCAGAATAAGCTCTTTAAACTCATGTACTCATGTCAGTATGTCCAGAATAAGCTCTTTAAACTCATGTACTCATGTCAGTATGTCCAGAATAAGCTCTTTAAACTCATGTACTCATGTCAGTATGTCCAGAATAAGCTCTTTAAACTCATGTACTCATGTCAGTATGTCCAGAATAAGCTCTTTAAACTCATGTACTCATGTCTGTATGTCCAGAATAAGCTCTTTAAACTCATGTACTCATGTCTGTATGTCCAGAATAAGCTCTTTAAACTCATGTACTCATGTAAGTATGTCCAGAATAAGCTCTTTAAACTCATGTACTCATTTCAGTATGTCCAGAATAAGCTCTTTAAACTCATGTACTCATGTTAGTATGTCCAGAATAAGCTCTTTAAACTCATGTACTCATGTCAGTATGTCCAGAATAAGCTCTTTAAACTGATGTACTCATGTCTGTATGTCCAGAATAAGCTCTTTAAACTCATGTACTTATGTCAGTATGTCCAGAATAAGCTCTTTAAACTCATGTACTCATGTAAGTATGTCCAGAATAAGCTCTTTAAACTCATGTACTCATTTCAGTATGTCCAGAATAAGCTCTTTAAACTCATGTACTCATGTTAGTATGTCCAGAATAAGCTCTTTAAACTCATGTACTCATGTCAGTATGTCCAGAATAAGCTCTTTAAACTCATGTACTCATGTAAGTATGTCCAGAATAAGCTCTTTAAACCGATGTACTCATGTCAGTAACTGTATATCCTGTATCTTTGACTTCTCTTGCAGCAGAGATGACTATGTGGGTTCTTGTGTTTCTAATAGTTTCTTCCTTAGAGCTCTCTAGCTCTGATCAAGGTACGACAGCACTCTATTCATTCTGTTCACTCTATTCACTCTCTTTACTCTTTACAATAAAGGGAATTGTGGTCTCTAAACTCAGACAAAAATGCAAAGTGACAATATTACAATAATAATAGTAAGCAATTTAATTTAATGGCTCATATTGTCATCTGTATGGAGCATATGGTCATCTGTACAGCCCCTATGGTCATCTGTACTGCCCCTATGGTCATCTATACTGCCCCTATGGTTGTCTGATATGAAAAATTCATAATTGATATGCTCATGTCAACTGAGTGCTGCCCCTTAGCCAAACTGTCTAGAGCCGGGCCTGGTTTCACCTGGTTTCACCGGGTCTGGTTTCACCGGGCCTGGTTTCACCTGGTTTCACCGGGTCTGGTTTCACCGGGCCTGCATTCACCTGGTTTCACCGGGCCTGGTTTCACCGGGCCTGGTTTCACCTGCTTTCACCTGGTCTCTTGTGTCTCTCATGTTATATGTGTGGCAGTCATGGTCTGGTGGTAGGGAACTGGTCTTGTGACCGGAGGGTTGTGGGTTCGATTCCCAGACCTGAGGCCATGACTGAGGTGCCCTTGAGCAAGGCACCTAACCCCAACTGCTCCCCGGGCGCCGGGCTAGGGCTGCCCACCGCTCTGGGCACGTGTGATCCACAGCCCCCTAGTAATCACTAGTGTGTGTGTGTGTGTGTGTGTGTGTGATCCACAGCCCCCTAGTTAATCACTAGTGTGTGTGTGTTCTAACTGCACAGATGGGTTAAAAGCGCATTATATGTTGCACTTGTCTTGTGAACGTTTGTGCGTTTAAGTTTGCATCTGTGTCACTTTCTTGTTTTTTGCCGCTGCATGTTCCATGTTGTTTAAAATAAACATTTTCTTTTGAACTACTCTAACTTTGCCTCTCACACATTACAGTGCCAACCGTTAATATCTAAAATTAATATATAATAATAAAACCTATAATTATAATTGTTGTTATTAATATGATTACTGTTGTTATATAAATTCAATAATTATTAATTAATTACATTTTTATTATTGAATCATTTAATTTCTGAATACAGTCACGGAGTATTACAGCCCAAGGAGCTGCAAAGACGTCATGGAAAAATATAAAACCAAAGAAGGTAAGTGACACAATTACTAATATAAAGACAAAGAAGGTAGGTGACACAATTACTAATGTAAAGACAAAGAAAATAGTGTCACAATTACAGAACTGTGGTTATACATCTTACATTTCACATAAGGTGCTACTAAAAAAATACACCCGAGACCTTTGCTATGTGATATATGTACATCACATATATCAGGGTTGCCAACTTTTGAAGATCACTTGGAGTGAGATTTGAACCTGGAGGGGTGGCGAACGGAAGTTGTTGAGCGGGGGTGGCAAACGTAAATTGATACCAGATGAATCATAGATGTGGATCAGAGGTAAAAAACAACTAGATTTTTCTTTTCGGCGTGAGAAATCGGAAGTGTGGCGTGAGAGCGTGTGAAGATGGTTAAATGCGTGTATCTCATGCTCAATGCGTGAGAGTTGGCCACCCTGTATATATGCTGAGGCCAAACAACCCCCAGGGCTAATATTTAGATGAACAGCCAAGTAAAAAAAAAACCCAGGGCTAATATTTAGACGTACTACCAGATTTAATAACCTCCAGAGTTAATCTTTGAACAGCCAGGTTAAACAACACTTATCTTTTTATTTTATATATACTCTTATATAACTCTTAACTCTTTTATTAACTCTTATATGAACCAGCAGATCTTCATTGGTATAAACATTTGCTGACTCATGTAATCTCATTAACTTATTAGTTATAAGTATAACTAATAATTTTTTAACAAGTTTTTTTGACTTAAGACAAAATCTTAGAAACTACCAGATGACACCAGAGTATGAAGAATGTATATTGTTCACCAAGTGTAATCCAATATTGTTATGATTCCTGTCTACTACCCTCCTGTTTTGGTTTATATTTCCTGGTTTCCCTTTGTGTACTCTTATTTTGAAAGTCATTGAGTCTGGTTTCTGTTCACTCCTTGTTTGTAACCCTGCCTCCCATTAGTGTTCCCAGGTGTTTGTACTTGGTTGTCCTTGATTTCCCCTGTATTTAATCCCTGGTTTCTGTGTAGTCTGTGCTGGTCATTATATTGGTAACATCTCTGTGGTTCATAGTTCTGTCCAGAGATTTCTGTATGTAAGTCTGTTCTTGTTGGTTTTGATTAGCTGTATTAAATATGAATGACTCTTTCCTGGATTTGACCCTTGCCTGTTTACACTACCATTCAAAAGTTTGGGGTCACTTAGAAATGTTCTTATTTTTGAAAGAAAAACAGTTTTTTTTTTTTCAATTTAGCTAACATTAAATGCATCAAAACTACACTCTATACATTATTAATGTGGTAAATGACTATTCTAGCTGTAAACATCTGGTTTTTAATGCAATATCTACATAGATGTATGGAGACCCATTTCCAACAACCATCATTCCAGTGTTCTAATGGTACATTGTGTTTGCTAACTCTGTAAGGAGGCTATTGGATATTTAGAAAACCCTTGTGCAAGTAGGTTAGCACAGCTGAAAACAGTTTTGCTGATTAGAGAAGCTATAAAACTGACATTCCTTTGAGCTAGTTTAGAATCTGGAGCATTACAATTGTTGGTTTGATTAAACTCACAAAATGGCCAGAAAAAAACAACTTTCAATTGAAACTCGACAGTCTATTCTTGTTCTGAGAAATGAAGTCTATTCCATGCGAGACATTGCCAAGAAACTGAAGATTTCCTTCAATGGTGTGTACTACTCCCTTCAGAGGAGAGCACAGACAGGCTCTAACCAGAGTAGAAGGAGAAGTGGAAGGCCCCCACTGCACAACTGAGCAAGAAGACAAGTACATTAGAGTCTCCAGTTTGAGAAATCGATGCCTCACAGGTCCTCAACTGGCAGCTTCATTAAATAGTACCCGCAAAACACCAGTGTCAACATCTACAGTGAAGAGGCGACTCCAGGATGCTGGCCTTCAGGGCAGAGTGGCAAAGAAAAAGCCATATCTGAGACTGGCTAATAAAAGAAAAAGATTAATATGGGCAAAAGAACACAGACATTGGACAGAGGAAGATTGGAAAAAGTGTTATGGACAGATGAATCAAAGTTTGAGGTGTTTGGATCACACAGAAGAACATTTGTGAGACGCAGAACAACTGAAAAGATGTTGGAAGAGTGCCTGACACCATCTGTCAAACATGGTGGAGGTAATGTGATGGTCTGGGGTTGCTTTGGTGCTGGTAAAGTGGGAGATTTGAACAAGGTAAAAGGGATTTTAATAAGGAAGGCTATCACTCTATTTTGCAACACCATGCCATACCCTGTGGACAGCGCTTGATTGGAGCCAATTTCATCCTGCAACAGGACAATGACCCAAAGCACACCTCCAAATTATGCACAAACTATTTAGAGAAGAAGCAGGCAGCTGGTGTTTTATCGGTAATGGAGTGGCCAGCGCAGTCACCAGATCTCAACCCCATTGAGCTGTTGTGGGAGCAGCTTGACCGTATGGTACAAAAAAAGTGCCCATTTACCCAATCAAACTTGTGGGAGCGGCTTCTGGAAGCATGGGGTGAAATTTCTCCAGATTACCTCAGCAAATTAACAGCTAGAATGCCAAAGGTCTGCAATGCTGTAATTGCTGCTAAGGGAGCATTCTTTGACGAAAGCAAAGTTTAATGCAGAAAATTATTAAAAAAAAAAAAAAAAAATTATTTCTACCTTGTCAATGTCTGGACTATATTTCTATTCATTTTGCAACTCATTTGATAAATAAAAGTATGAGATTTCAGGGAAAACACAAAATTGTCTAGGTGACCCCAAACTTTTGAACGGTAGTGTATATGACCCTGATTTTGGATTGCCCTTCAAAACACCTTGCTCTGCCCAGCACATGCGTCTACCTCATCACTTCCAGACGCCACAAACGTTATAGAATGACCAGCCTTACCAGGACGCAGCGAGAGAGCGAGGAGCAAACGCAAAAAGAGCTGCCGAGGGGATCTTGTATCTGTATGTTCCTCCAGGGTTTCCAAGGCACCAGTGGTGGTGGAGGACGCCAATGCCTCCCCGCCAGCTCCGGTGAAGGAGGGACCACGCCCATGTCTCCTGTGCTCCATGCTGCACCCATGGACGTCACCACTGACCTCCCTCCACTCATCCCATCCACCATCCCAGCCTCACCCCTGGAGACCCCAAAGGTTTTTTTTGGGGTTACTGGACACACTCCCCAGGAGGGGCCTGAGAGCGACCCAGAGGCCCAGGAGGGGCCCCCGCCGCCTGTCCCCGCACCCCGCCAGGTTGTCACCATCCATCCTGTTCCCTCAGTGACTGTGTTGCCCACTTGTGGGCATGGACTTGATGTATTGTTTGCTTCTGCTTCTGTGCCAATGTTCCCATTCCTGGTTTTGTGTTGGTCCTTGTTCCTGTAGTTGTGTCTGTCCAAGTCCATGTTGCTGTTCCCGTGTCCGTGCCCAGTGGTGTCATCTCTGTTCCTGTCCCCGTGTCTGTTCCCCAGGTCGTGACCCACTTTGTACCCGTACCTGTATCTGTTGTGCATAGTATTTTTGCCTCTGTGTTTGCCTCTGCCCCTTTCCCTGGCCCCACTCCCATGTCTGCTCCCAGTCCTGTCTCGTCCAGCCCTGTTCCTGGATCTCTGCCAGTCACTGTCCAGTTCCCCAAGGCCCCTTGTCATATTTTGCCTGCCTGTTCCTCTCTTTGTTCCTGTTTCGTCTGGTCCCACTCGTGGTTCAGTCCCATTCCCTCGTCTCTGCCTGTTTCTTGTTCCAGTCCTTTGCCCTCATAGTCTGGTTTTTGTGTTGTGCGTCAGGAGCCACGCATTTAAGGGGGGATACTGTTACGATTCCTGTCTACTACCCTCCTGTTTTGGTTTATATTTCCTGGTTTCCCTTTGTGTACTCTTATTTTGAAAGTCATTGAGTCTGGTTTCTGTTCACTCCTTGTTTGTAACCCTGCCTCCCATTAGTGTTCCCAGGTGTTTGTACTTGGTTGTCCTTGATTTCCCCTGTATTTTATCCCTGGTTTCTGTGTAGTCTGTGCTGGTCATTATATTGGTAACATCTCTGTGGTTCATAGTGCTGTCCAGTTATTCCTGTATGTAAGTCTGTTCTTGCTGGTTGTGATTAGCTGTATTAAATATGAATTACTTTCTCCTGGATTTGACCCTTGCCTGTTTATGTGACCCTGATTTTGGATTGCCCTTCAAAACACCTTGTTCTGCTCAGCACATGCGTCCACCTCATCACTTCCAGACTCCACAAACGTTACAAATACTGTTTTAATCAAACATCTCCCATCCCACCTGCAGATGGGCTGTACAATCTCACCACAGAGAGAGGGGTGGTGTACCAGACCTACTGTGATATGACCACTGATGGAGGGGGCTGGACGCTGGTGGCCAGTGTCCATGAGAACAACATGTATGGAAAATGCACCGTTGGGGATCGCTGGTCTAGCCAGCAAGGTAGTAACCCCAACCTACCAGGGGGAGAGGGAACCTGGGCTAACACGGTGACGTTTGGGACAGCAGAAGCAGCCACCAGTGATGATTATAAGGTACAGTAAAACACAGAACTTACATCTGCCTCCTCTGTGTCAGAAAGTGCTGAGAGAGGTGAGCTAAGCTGTTGTGTTTGTCTAGATAACACTACACAAAGGCCAGAGCACAGCTATGTAAAGCACAGGTACAGCAGAGGTTTTCATTGGCTGAACGTCTTCTGAGATGCTTAGTCAGCTCATCGTGTTGACTGTGCCTACCAGACTATCTGTCTCCCCTTCCACAGAATCCTGGGTATTACGACATCCTGGCACAGGATCTGTCTGTATGGCACGTTCCTAATAACGCTCAGCTACAGGACTGGGCCACCAACGCCATCTTTCGCTACCACACGGACGACCACTTCCTCACCCAACATGGAGGAAACCTCTTCTACTTGTTCAGGGTCACACCTCTACATTTCTTTGCATGCGTTATGTTTCTATGACTGAACATATTTATATATGTCAACAAAAGCCCAAAAGGTCCCATAATACGTATTTATATTCACAAATGCAGGCTTATCTCAATACAGTAGTGTGACTACTACACTGAGATGAACTGAATGTAGTTTAATCAGAAATCTCACGGTCTTTTACACTGCCCTTATTGAGTAGTCTTGTGTTTCCCCCTTCAGAAATTCCCAGTCAGATATGGAGAAGGCACCTGTCTTAGCAGTAATGGACCTTCTGTCCCAGTGAAGTATGATACTGGAAATGCAGCATCTATCAGGAAGCATTATGGTCCTAACACAAGGGGTTTGTCACTGTTCTTTAACTGCTAAGAGATTTTTACCACAGAAATGTCAATGAATGTCTCCACATAACTGTAACTTGATGAAATTCAATTAATGTTTTTATTTTAATCTTTTCAGGAGAGTTTGAGCCTGGTTTTGTCACTTTCAGAGTGTTTAACCATGAGAGGGCAGCTATGGCACTTTGCTCTGGAGTCAAAGTAACTGGCTGTAACACCGAACATGTGAGCAAATAGAAACAGTTGTACAGTAGTTGGAACCTGAACACCAAACATGTGCATTACAGTAACTGCTGGGCTTGTGTTCTTCAGTACTGCATTGGTGGAGGGGGTCATTTTCCAGAAGCCACCCCCAGACAGTGTGGAGATTTCACTGGATTTGACTGGAACGGCTACGGCACGAGAGCTGGCTGGAGTGCTTCCAGAGAGATTACTGAATCTGCTGTGTTTCTGTTCTACCGTTGAGATCCTGCTCAGCCCAACCCCAGCTAACAGTCTGACCATAATTATTATAACAGTGTTAGCATACGTTACAAAAGAAAAAACATTGTAGCTTTTAAAAATAAAGTGATTTCCATGCAGTAATTTACAACACATCTCTTTTTAAATGTATTTATTTTCTGGTCTGTTGTGTGCCTGGATCTACCAAACACATGAATCCCAGAGTCCCCACAGGAGTGGTGTGGAGTTAGCATCAGCCATGGTGTGGAGTTAGCATCAGTCATGGTGTGGAGTTAGCATCAGCCATGGTATGGAGTTAGCATCAGTCATGGTGTGGAGTTAGCATGAGCCATGGTGTGGAGTTAGCATGAGTGTAACCTGTCCAAGCTGGACGGACTACTTTAACCCAGACTACGCCACCTAGGAGGAAGAGAGCCCTAGGAACTCTTAATAAAATAGTCGTATTTCACCCAAAGGTTCCAGATCAGGTGGTGAGCAATCAAAACACTAAAGGATATATTCCACAAATTTATTACAATATAGCATAAAACACAATTGGATCTGCCCTCACAGAAGATGCCGCCAGACAACCTACCAAAAATAAAACCCACCAAAGTAAAACCCACACAGCAAACTAAATTAACCAAAAAGTACACAAACACGTTGTCACTAAAATATAATCCACCACAAATCACACACGGAGTCTACCGGCAACCACCGGAGGGGACTGTCCACACAACACTATACGGGAAAAATAATAAAATGATAAAAGTCCAGGGGAGGAGTCGATGAGGAGTCCACCACCAATCCAATTGGTCCCGCGTCACCGTTTCGGCCACGTCGCGCTGAAACACAGGAGAACTGGAGCAGTACTCGATCGCAAAAACCACAGCCCACAAGAGCTGTGGAAGCAGTAAATCTCTAATCGCGGCTTAAATTCGCAGCAACTATACTCACGCTTTGCCCGGGAGCAAGCAACGCCTACTCCCAGTGAAGCGGTACACAGCGCAGGTAGAACTCACTCCGGCAGTCTCAACCAGCGGCATCACCCACGGACTCCTCGCTCAGGCGATGTCACTATGGCGTAACCTGATGCCCGCTGTCTGCCGTTCCACAGTCAAACCGACGTGTGTTAGTAATCACTCTTGTCGCGGTTTTTCCAGTTAAAACAACCCCGGACCAAACTGCTCCATGTCCTTTAAAAAGCGCGCTCCTCTCCATTTATCTTCTGTCCCCATTTATAGGGACAACGTCCAGACTCCTCCCCTCCTAACAGTCCACACCAGGTAACAATCCAATCAATTACAACCAGAATTGCACTGATTAAAACATTGTCACTCCTCACACCCCCCCATTCTTTAATCTTGTCAGTCCCTGACAAACACACAGAATAGGGATGAGTCACTCCCTATAACGGGCAGGAGGTTGTCCGAAGTTTGTCCGCACTGAACGTCGGGGAACATCCAGTCCATTTCCTCCTTCTGGGGCAACATTCACATACAACCCACATATTGGTACAGGGGGTTCACAAACAATCACTTCATCCCTTACCTCTGCAGGTGCACCTTCTGGGCTCGACACGCATGGCTTCAAAGCATTCCGATGTAAAACTTTTTCTTTCCCACCCTGCTCTGATCTTAAATGGTAGACCACCCCCGTCTCCCCCACTAAGCCTATAACCACATAGACTTCTGGATTCCAAAACCCCCCCATCTTGCCTCTACCTTGTCTTCCCCGATCTCGAATCCACACCCTCTCTCCAGGCAGTAGTGGGGCAGCATCAGCTCTACGATCATACTGACGCTTACCCTGGGCAGCAGCCACACTGGCTCTCCGTCTGGCTAGCTGGAAAGCATATGACATTTTTCCATTATGCACCCGTACCCACTCTCCGTGGGTTAGCCTATCTACAGGGGAATCTATACCCAGTGTAATGTGGACAGGCAGACGACAGTGTCGTCCAAACATCAAGAAGGCAGGGGAGAAATTAGTAGCACCATGCACAGTATTATTATAGGCTAAAAGCAACTCTGGGAGGTATTCAGGCCAATGGTTCTGTTTTTCTTCCTCCAAGGTCCGCAACATGTTTAACAGAGTCTGATTCAACCTCTCTGTTCTACCATTTCCACTGGGATGATATGGGGTAGTCCGACTTTTGACTGTCCCGTACAAAGTACACAGCTCCTTCATCAAGGCAGACTCGAAATTTGGACCTTGATCAGAATGGAACCGCATGGGGCACCCAAAAGTACTAATCACATGGGACCAAAGCACTTTCACAGTGGTGAGGGCTGTTTGATCTCGTGTTGGGATGGCCCATGCATAACGTGTGAACATATCTGTGATCACCAGAATGTTCTGATAAACATCGCTAGGTCTACTTAAAGAAAGGAAATCCAATGCTATAACCTCCATGGGAAAAGATACCTCTATTGGGTTCAAAGGGGCCCGAACCTCGGCTCTGTCTTTCTGCAGACTGCAGGTTGCACACCTTGCCTGAAAGCCACGCACCTCCTCTTCCATCCTTGGCCAGAAATAGTGCCTGCGAATATTTGGCAAAGTACGCTCAACCCCTGCATGCCCTGCAGCTTCATGATGTTTCCTCCATACCTCTTGGCACTTGGAGGCAGGGCAGACGACCTGCAAAAACAGCTCATGAGTATTAGGATCTATAGCCTTTCTCCACAGCACATTGTCTTGAATCAGTAACTTCCTCCTCTGCTGCAGAAGACGATTAGCACGAAGGGGCAATGCTCTACGCTCATCTCTACTGGGTACGTGCCCAGCCTTGATATAACCCTTAACCTTCTCAATATCAGGGTCACCCTCTTGATACGTTTGCCACTCCTTATATCCCACAGCCTCTTCGAGTTGGTCTAGAGATGCCTCTACCACTTGCACATCAGCCTTATCCACAGAAACTGTGGGTCGGAATAATCTGGAAAGCGCATCTGCGCCGACATTTTCCTTACCAGGGCGGTACTTCACCTCAAAATCAAATGATGACAGTTGGGCCACCCACCGCTGCTCGGTTGCTCCCAGCCGGGCAGTCTGCAAATGGGCCACAGGGTTGTTATCTGTGAACACAGTAAACTTTGTACCCATCAAGTAATCTTTAAATTTCTCCGTAACCGCCCACTTCAGTGCCAACAGCTCCAACTTGAAGGAACTATAATTAGAGTCATTGCGTTCGGTAGGGTGAAGAGTTCGACTGGCATAAGCGATTACTCGCTCTCTACCATCCTGAACCTGAGCCAAGATGGCACCCAACCCTTGATTGCTTGCATCAGTATACACCATGAAGGGTAGGGAAAAATCTGCATAGGCTAAAATAGGGGCCTGCGTCAGCGCCACCTTCAACTGATCAAATGCATCTTGACATGCTGCCGTCCACTCAACCTTCTGTGGTCGTGAGCTAGCAGCCGAAGTACCAGAGAGGAGCCGTGTCAATGGCAAAGCCATCCGGGCAAACCCTGGAATGAACCGCCGATAATATCCAGCAAGGCCCAAAAAGGCTCGTACCTGCCTCACAGTAACTGGGGCAATACAATCCTGAACTGCTGTAACCTTCTCAGGATCGGGCCTCACCCCTCGGCTGTCCACCACATGTCCCAAGAACTTGACTTCCCTCTGTAACAGCTTACATTTATCAGGCCGCAACTTCAGCCCATGTTCCCACAACCGCATGAAAACTGCATCTAGGTGCTGCAAATGAGTTGAAAAATCAGAGGAATACACAATAATGTCATCCAAATAAACCAATGATGATTCAGTAAGCAACCCACTCAGACACTGCTGCATCAATCGCTGGAAGGTAGCCGGCGCATTGCACAATCCGAATGGCATCCGCTCAAATTCATATAGGCCTAGCGGAGTAACAAATGCCGTCTTTTCCCGATCTCGGGGGTCCATACCCACCTGCCAATATCCACTAGCCAAATCCAAGGTAGAAAACCACCTAGATTGAGTCAATGTTGTCAAAGTTTCCTCAATCCTAGGCAAAGGGAAAGCATCCTTATGTGTAACAGCATTAAGCTTCCGATAGTCCACACAAAATCGCCAACTCCCATCTTTCTTCCTAACCATCACAATCGGTGCGGCCCACGGACTAACGCTCTCCCGAATAATACCTTTATTCAGCATCTCAGCCAGCAAAACCTTCATCTCCTTATACATCTTAGGAGGTAAAGGGCGGTGCCTCTCTCGAATTGGCGCAGCGTCACCAGTCAAAATCTGATGCTGGACCACTTCAGTTCTTCCAAAATCCTCATCGCCGGTAGCAAACACCTTGCGCCATTTCTGCAAAAAAATCTTGAACTCACATTGTTGTTGTGAAGTTAGATCGGCATCCCCAACTAGGAGATCCATCATCTGACTTCTATCCTCAGGGACAGTGGTAGCAACCTCGACAATCTGAACCTGTACAGCCCCATCAGGTTCAGAGATCAAATGAAGATCTCGTTCCCCACATACTTCAGCCTCATCTACTCTGAATAACCGGCCCAACTTCTGATATCGCCCAACCGACACAACGAAAGGATTGACATTACGTATTCGTACTGAAACTTGACCATGCCTTACTGTGGTGATTGTTCGAGCTACCTCAATTGGAAGGGATCCTGGCATTGCCTCCACCAACCCACAATACTCTGCTCCATGAGGTCCAGTCCGCACACAGCCCAACACCACAACTTCACTCCTGGCAGGTATTTTAATCCCATGGCGACTGGCAGGCCACACATACCCCACAAACCCATCTTTTGATGCCGAACTGGACTGGCACAGGGCAAAAGCCTGAGTCCAACCCTGTTGAGAGCAGCCAGTTAAAGAAGCAGTCGGCTGCTTCTGAAAAAGGGCTTCCCAGCAGTCAGCAACAACGTTCATACCAATAATAAAAGGGCTAGACAAATGCTCATCATGTACGATCACTACTCCACATGAGGGAATTTTCACTCCTTCTACCTCAAAATCCATTACTGCATATCCTGTGTATGGGATCTTAAGTCCATTAGCTGCTCTAAGGGTTAACACTGTCGGAACTTCCTGAAGGCCCATGCCTCCAAATGTTTCATCATACACACCTTGTCGCATTAGTGTCACTTGCGAACCTGTGTCCACAAGCCCAGTGAGTTGAACACCCCCCACATAAACTTGCACCCATGGACACTCCCCAATTATCCTATCAGTGGTCCCGATGTGCCCCCCTATTCCTGCAGCTTGGACCTCAGCAGCAGGAACATTTAGTTTAAAGGTGGTCTAATTTCAACACCATTCCTACAATTTCGGCCCAAATGACCTGGTTGATTACACCGACGACAAATTGGCCTCCCCTCTGGATCCCATGAATCGGTAGCCAAGGGAAGACGCCGTTTCCCTACAGCTGGCCTATCCGACCTAGATCTAAAAGGCATGGGACTTGTAGCTGATTTTATCTCTCTAAGTAACTCACGTGTCAATTCTTTCATCTGTCCATTCACTTCTCCCAGAATCTCACGCTTCAGTGTTTGTCTCCAATCCTCTTCCTGTGGGTAAGACTTAACACTTGAACATGCCCCCCTAATATAATCCCCTGTACCTGGGAGCTCAGGTCCATGGTGTTCCCCATCCAATAATTCAGCCTCCCGGCACACTGCCGAAAAGGACTCCTCAGGGTTCCGCCGTACATATGTCTTAAGGGCTTGTCGCAGGCTTCCATTATGGAGACCCAATAATAATTGATCACGTAATTGAGAGTCGGAGGGGGCCTCAGCCTCATCGCGTCCCCGTAGTCTAACAAACAACTCCCTTAAACGTAAAATAAAAGCTCTCAGTGGTTCACCATCTTTCTGCATACAACCAAAAAATCTGGAACGCAAAACTGCAAGGCTCATCTGATCCCCATATAGCCCATCTAAAAACTGCAAAATTTTGCCAGTTCTATCCCGCTCCCCTGGTTCTAAAACATTTACTTCCCGTTTGGCATCGCCAGTTAATGCGCCAATAATTAAACTAACTTGTTGAGCCTCCGTATATTGTGTAACAGCCAATACCCCTTGGATCTGCTCTTTCCATTCTGAATAATTAAGTTCCCCTTTTCCCCCATTGAATTTTGGAAGCCAGGGTGCACCTGCAAATATAGGCATCATCATTTTAAAAGAAAATGTATTAAATAATAAAAAAATAAACCTACTAAGATTGCTCACAATACCTGATCCTGCCGACTGCGCCAGAAAATGTAACCTGTCCAAGCTGGACGGACTACTTTAACCCAGACTACGCCACCTAGGAGGAAGAGAGCCCTAGGAACTCTTAATAAAATAGTCGTATTTCACCCAAAGGTTCCAGATCAGGTGGTGAGCAATCAAAACACTAAAGGATATATTCCACAAATTTATTACAATATAGCATAAAACACAATTGGATCTGCCCTCACAGAAGATGCCGCCAGACAACCTACCAAAAATAAAACCCACCAAAGTAAAACCCACACAGCAAACTAAATTAACCAAAAAGTACACAAACACGTTGTCACTAAAATATAATCCACCACAAATCACACACGGAGTCTACCGGCAACCACCGGAGGGGACTGTCCACACAACACTATACGGGAAAAATAATAAAATGATAAAAGTCCAGGGGAGGAGTCGATGAGGAGTCCACCACCAATCCAATTGGTCCCGCGTCACCGTTTCGGCCACGTCGCGCTGAAACACAGGAGAACTGGAGCAGTACTCGATCGCAAAAACCACAGCCCACAAGAGCTGTGGAAGCAGTAAATCTCTAATCGCGGCTTAAATTCGCAGCAACTATACTCACGCTTTGCCCGGGAGCAAGCAACGCCTACTCCCAGTGAAGCGGTACACAGCGCAGGTAGAACTCACTCCGGCAGTCTCAACCAGCGGCATCACCCACGGACTCCTCGCTCAGGCGATGTCACTATGGCGTAACCTGATGCCCGCTGTCTGCCGTTCCACAGTCAAACCGACGTGTGTTAGTAATCACTCTTGTCGCGGTTTTTCCAGTTAAAACAACCCCGGACCAAACTGCTCCATGTCCTTTAAAAAGCGCGCTCCTCTCCATTTATCTTCTGTCCCCATTTATAGGGACAACGTCCAGACTCCTCCCCTCCTAACAGTCCACACCAGGTAACAATCCAATCAATTACAACCAGAATTGCACTGATTAAAACATTGTCACTCCTCACATGAGCCATGGTGTGGAGTTAGCATCAGCCATGGTGTGGAGTTAGCATCAGCCATGGTGTGGAGTTAGCATCAGCCATGTGTAGTGTAATGGTCACACTTCTGATATCTCACGCCGAAAAAAAAATCTAGTTTATTTACCTCTGATCCATATCTGATTCAATGAGTTACTAGTTTGCTCTGGCGCCAACCACTGGCGATCGATTGATCGCAATATAATACTTAATTGGTGCCAGTGTTTGGATTTTGGGAACAGAGCCAAGGATGTGAGAAGCACTGAGTCGTAGTCTAAAGAAAGTAAGGAAAGTCCTGCTTTGATCTGGGATCAAGACGGGTGAATCTGGATAAGTCCAGCGATGAGGCTTGTATCAGCAGGAGCTACAGAGCAAACGTTTACACACCAAGAGTTTATTCTGAGCTCATAAGAGAGTCTGCTGCCCTCCTAACGTATTCAGTAATGTCTGAATACGACAGCTAAGAGATTTTAACAAATCATACCGATATAGCACATGAGCCTGGGGAAAACAACTGTATCTAACCTGGACTTCGTTGGCATGACATACAATGAATGACGCATTACACATTCAAATGACATATTTGACACATTTTCCCTCTCAGATACTATATTAATTTCTGAACCTTATCTAGTCTTTTTTTTACTTTTTAGTCATAATTTATGTTTATCCACTATATTACCAAGCATCATAAGTTCTACCTGGGTGAGTGAGGGAGGAAAAGTTGAGAGGTGAGAGGTGAAAGGTGAGAAGTGAAAGGTGAGAGGTGTGTGTGTAGGGACAGACACCATTACACTACACAGGTGTGAGTGTAAGGACAGACACCATTACACTACACAGGTGTGAGTGTAGGGACAGACACCGTTACACTACACAGGTGTGAGGTGTGAGTGCAGGGACAGACACCATTACACTACCCAGGTGTGTGTGCAGGGACAGACACCATTACACTACACAGGTGTGTGTGTAGGGATAGACACGATTACACTACACAGGTGTGTGTGTAGGGACAGACACCATTACACTACACAGGTGTGAGTGTAGGGACAGACACCATTACACTACACAGGTGTGTGTGTAGGGACAGACACCGTTACACTACACAGGTGTGTGTGTAAGGACAGACACCGTTACACTACACAGGTGTGAGTGTAGGGACAGACACCATTACACTACACAGGTGTGTGTGTAGGGACAGACACCGTTACACTACCCAGGTGTGTGTGTAAGGACAGACACCGTTACACTACACAGGTGTGAGTGTAGGGACAGACACCATTACACTACCACAGATTTCATTAAAACCTTTCAGATTGATCCAGTTTGTGTTGAAAACACCCGTCCAGTTGAACACCATTCAGGTCCATCTTGGCTCTGGCAGCAGTGGGCTGGGTTGGCCACCAGAATTATGACCTGAGAAATGTGAGAAATTAATATGATCTCAGCTGAACGTTTTTATTTCACACTATTGTGATCACGGGCAACATCTTTTCTTTCACGTGACTGTGACCAGGGTGATACCACCTGATTATTAATAAGGTAGTTCACCTCCATCTTCTAAAGCAAACCAAGACACCACATAAGCCCTCCACATAAAGTAATCAAAATATATATTGAAAAATAAACAGAAAAACGATGCATAATTTACCAAACTATATTATATTATAGTTTAGCATGTACGACCACAATCCACACCACATCCCTCTGGATTACCTTCAGATTTCTTACGGGCTGTCTCCAGTTGTAGGTGTTGAGCTCCGATGAAGCTCTGATCATCTGGCTACATTAGCCTGTCTGCTCCCTCTGGTGGCTGGTGGCGGTAAAGTGATGGAAGACCTTATATAATCTACTGTATATCATCTCTAATGATATAAAAGCATATATAACGTTTAATGATATAAAACCATTTCAAAATGCATCATGGACTATTAAGAGTAACTGTGGGAGAGAGAGAGAGAGGGAGTGTGTGTGTGAGAGAGAGAGAGAGAGAGAGAGAGAAGAGAGAGAGAAGAAAGAGTGGGGGATGGAGACAGGAAGAGAAAGGGAATGAGAGAGGGAGAAAGGAAGTGAGAGAGAGAGAGGGAGTGAGTGACAGACAGAGAGGGAGGGAGGGAGAATGAGAGACAGGGAGAGGGAGGGAGAGAGTGAGAGAGAGAAGGAAGACTGGGGGATGGAGAGAAAGAGGGAGGGAGTGAGAGAGAAGGAAGAGTGGAGAAAGGAAGAGAAAGGGAAGGAGAGAGGGAGTGAGAGAGAGAAGGAAGAGTGGAGAAAGGAAGAGAAAGGGAAGGAGAGAGGGAGTGAGAGAAACAGAGGGAGAAAGGGAGAGAAAGAGGGAGAGAGAGAGGGAGGGAGTGACCATGTTTCATTGAGAGGGAATCATTTGTGGTTTCCATGTTTTTGTAATGTTTACAATGTCACTTAAATTGATAAAATCAAATCAGTTACAAACAGATTATTATTCGGTCATTTCATTTCACTGCGTTTTTTAAGCTTAATTTTGAAACAGCACTTGACTGTGGTGTTTTGGAATGGATGAAAGTGGGGCTAAGATACAGGCGGGGCTAAGACATGGGCGGGGCTAAAATGATGCCTGCCAATTTGGTGTCCCTAATGTCTTCCCTGAAGATGGCAACCATAATAATTACATGTGTTTTATACGGACTCTTTTAACTCCGTATCACATTTCACATAAGCAATGAATGTAAATGTGCCATATTTTGTCAATTGTGATTTTTCACCACAATCGAAATTTGTTTTCCGCTTTTAACCCATCTGTGCAGTTAGAGCACACACACACACACACACACACACACACTAGTGATTATTTTGCCATGTGAATTCAGTCATTTAGTAAACCAGAGATGCTGTGAATAAAGATGTGAGTGGTGTTGCATGAGTAATGTAGGCTAGTCATGAAGTAGTGGTCAGTTCCCCTCTTACCTGTCTCTGGTGTGTATGCCTCGCAGTTTCTCTGCTGTCTGTCCCTCACCATCATGAGTGTGTGGGTGTGTCTCAGGCGTCAGAGCCGTCTGGCTGCCACACTATCGTTTGTTCATATGGTGATGACGTCGCAGGTGCTGAACAACTCTGTCTGATTTTTACATTTCTAAGCATCTAAGGTCTCGCTCACCTTTCTCCCTTTATTTCCTGTTTGCAACGACCACTGAAACAAAAGTGATCAACAAATCACGTTTCAGTTTTTTATGCATATCAATTAAATGACATCAGCGCCCTCTGCTGTCGACTTTCAGCATCACTCTATCTTAAGGTCAATGAACCATGAAGCCAAGCTGATGGGGACTGAATGGACAGCCTGCTGGACTGTCCAGATGGCCATTCTAGCCCTGAATGTAAACCACACCCCCTTGATAAGGGTTAGGGTTAAAGCACCGACTCTAACCAGGTGGTGTTCTGATAGTTCAGTGAGGAACAACACAAAGTTGTAGATCAGGGATGTCAAAGTCAAATACACCGAGGGCCAAAAAAACAAATTTGCTACAAGCCGAGGGCCGGACTGGTTCAATGTTTATTAAAACATATTGAAATGATTGCACATAGCCTATTGAACCAAGACCAACACAGTGTATATTATTTAATGTTTAAATGAATAAAGAAATATTTTCTTATGGATCTGTCAGTAATTTCAAGTGAAAACATTTTTCAACAAGCAAACAGATAAAAACAAACTTCTTTCTAAGAAAACATGTTCAGTAATGGTACATTAAATGAATAAAGTAATAAAGGTTTAAAAAGTGCTGGAATTTAGGCTAAAGTACTAAAATGCTTGAAATTGTTTGTTTCACAACAAATAGCTATCTGACTGAACAGTTCTCTTATATTACGTTAACAAATACGAGCCTCTTGTAATTCCAGGATGAAACATGAGAGAACGTGAAGACGTTAAGATCGGGCGTTTTGAAAATAAACAACCATTAAATAATGTGAATAAAAAGCGAATTATTTCGAATCATTTCAAGTATATGTATAAATATTTAACTTATTTAAGTTTAACTGGTGCGCGCAGTTACAAAATTTGAGAGATGCACGACCTCGCAAATCGGCAGCGTACGACGCCCTCGTGCACGGGCGGAGCCACTGCGGTTACGTCATTTTCGCCGTGCAGACCCTCGCCGCTTGTGCGCGCTGCAGTGACTTCGTGAGCTACTGTTGCATTGTGTAGTGTTTGTGCGTGCAAAACACCATCGGGCGGCTGTGGCCTGCGGGCCGGGTCTAATAGTAATTAAATATCATCCAGGGGGCCATAGATAATCAAGCCTTGACTTTGACACGTGTTGTAGAGGATCATCCATTCCTACCATATATGATGTAGACCCCTCTACACACACGCTGTATGACGTAGACCCCTCTACACACATGCTGTATGACGTAGACCCATCCACACACATGCTGTATGACGTAGACCCCTCTACACACATGCTGTATGACATACACCCGTCCACACACATGCTGTATGATGTAGACCCTTCTACACACATGCTGTATGACGTAGACCCGTCCACACACACGCTGTATGACGTAGACCCCTCCACACACATGCTGTATGACGTAGACCCCTCCACACACACGCTGTATGATGTAAACCCCTCCACACACATGCTGTATGACGTAAACCCCTCCACACACATGCTGTATGATGTAGACCCTTCTACACACATGCTGTATGACGTAGACCCGTCCACACACACGCTGTATGATGTAGACCCCTCCACACACATGCTGTATGACGTAGACCCCTCCACACACACGCTGTATGACGTAAACCCCTCCACACACACGCTGTATGACGTAAACCCCTCCACACACATGCTGTATGATGTAGACCCCTCTACACACATGCTGTATGACGTAGACCCGTCTACACACATGCTGTATGATGTAGACCCCTCTACACACATGCTGTATGACGTAGACCCGTCCACACACATGCTGTATGACTTAGACCCGTCCACACACATGCTGTATGACGTAGACCCGTCCACACATGCTGTATGACGTAGACCCCTCCACACACACGCTGTATGACGTAGACCCCTCCACACACACGCTGTATGACGTAGACCTGTCCACACACATGCTGTATGATGTAGACCCGTCCACACACATGCTGTATGACGTAGACCCCTCCACACACACGCTGTATGACGTAGACCCCTCCACACACATGCTGTATGACGTAGACCCCTCCACACACACGCTGTATGATGTAAACCCCTCCACACACATGCTGTATGATGTAGACCCCTCTACACACATGCTGTATGACGTAGACCCATCTACACACATGCTGTATGATGTAGACCCCTCTACACACACATGCTGTATGACGTAGACCCGTCCACACACATGCTGTATGACTTAGACCCGTCCACACACATGCTGTATGACGTAGACCCGTCCACACATGCTGTATGACGTAGACCCCTCCACACACACGCTGTATGACGTAGACCCCTCCACACACATGCTGTATGACGTAGACCTGTCCACACACATGCTGTATGATGTAGACCCGTCCACACACATGCTGTATGACGTAGACCCTTCCACACACACGCTGTATGACGTAGACCCCTCCACACACATGCTGTATGACGTAGACCCCTCCACACACATGCTGTATGACGTAGACCCGTCCACACACATGCTGTATGACGTAGACCCCTCCACACACATGCTGTATGACGTAGACCCCTCCACACACATGCTGTATGATGTAGACCCCTCTACACACATGCTGTATGACGTAGACCCCTCCACACACACGCTGTATGACGTAGACCCCTCCACACACATGCTGTATGATGTAGACCCCTCTACACACATGCTGTATGACGTAGACCCGTCCACACACATGCTGTATGACGTAGACCCCTCTACACATATGCTGTATGACGTAGACCCCTCCACACACACGCTGTATGACGTAGACCCCTCCACACACATGCTGTATGATGTAGACCCCTCTACACATGCTGTATGACGTAGACCCGTCCACACACATGCTGTATGACGTAGACCCCTCCACACACATGCTGTATGACGTAGACCCCTCCACACACATGCTGTATGACGTAGACCCCTCCACACACATGCTGTATGACTTAGACCCGTCCACACACATGCTGTATGATGTAGACCTGTCCACACACATGCTGTATGACGTAGACCCCTCCAAACACATGCTGTATGACGTAGACTCATCCACACACATGCTGTATGACGTAGACCCCTCCACACACATGCTGTATGACATAGACCATGATATAAACCACTTCTCTAAATTCAGTCCTCCACATCTTAAAAGCTAACAGGTCTGTCCCCTGACAGGATAAACATGATAACATGAAGAACGTGAGATAAACTCTGTATCAGAGTTGTATAATCCAGGTTTAGAAAGTAAAAGTCCTCACCAGGATCTTGCTCAGGCTTCCTGGATTGTGTTGATTCCACTCATTTTACCTGGATTGCACTCATTAGAAATCTAGCAAGCTTGAGCAAAATCCTGGTGAGGACTTTTACTTTCTGAACCTGGATTATACAACTCTGCTCTGTATTATAACAACGAAGAATGAGATATAAACCCTGTATTATAACCATGAAGAACGTGAGATAAATTCTGTATTATATCCATAAACGTGAGATAATTTTAACAGTCCTTCCTCAGTGACACTAAAGGCACTGGGTGTGTGTGTGTGTGTGTGTGTGTGTGTGTGTGTGTGTGTATTTTATTGTTATTCCTCAGTGAGATTAAGGGCACAGATAAAAACTATTGTTTGTCATAAAGGCGCATTATTTCAGTCTGCACTTGGCCACAGTAACCACAACGTTTGGAGTGCCACACACAAAGGTCACTGCCATGGCGATACACTCAAGGTCGTATTTCTGCAAACATTCTGGGCCTGTTTCCTAAATGCAAGATGGTCATAGACGAGAGAGCGAGAGTTCAGTGTCGTGGTTGTCATGGTGTTTAATGATGATTTTAGGATGCTTTTAGGACGCTAGGACGATTTCTTGTTTTGAAATATCCTTCAGCACATTTAATCCCATGTGCTCTGTACTCTGTAACGCACACAACATGATTTCAGTCTCAGTGTCGCAGTTGTAGACGAATGTTTGGGCTTGGTGAGACGTGGCTGTCCGTCTAGACGCACGAGGACTGAACGTTTTCGGTGACACGATGTTCCATCTCTGTGTCATGGATCGTACAATATTTACAAACGCATCTGAACTGCTGGCAATGAACATCAGCCAATAAGAATGTGAGAGTCCAACTGTGTGCTGGGTGCCTGCGTTGATACAGTCACTCACTCTAATTACACACATCTTATACTGGGGTGGGAACAAATGATGAAATTACCAGCCGGAAATTAAAGATGTAAAACTGTGAATCTTGTTTTTGTCAACACCATTTAGGAAAGTTTTTATGAGAGAGAGGGGGAGGGACAGAGAGATAAAGTGAAAGAGAGAGAGATGGAGTGAGAGAGAGAGAGAGAGAGAGAAAGGGAGTGAGAGAGGGGGGAAATAGGGAAAGAGAGAGGGGAGGGAGAGAGAGAGAGAGAGGGTGGGTGAGAGAGAGAGAGAGAAAGATGGAGTGAGAGGGGGAGAGAAAAAGAGGGGGAGTGAGGGAGTTAAAGAGAGGAGGGAGAGAGAAAGAGGGAGGAGAGGTAGAAAGAGAGGGAGTAAGAGGGAGAGAGAGAGGCAGAGAGAGAGAAAGAGGGAGGAGAGGGAGTAAGAGGGAAGGAGAAAGAGAGAGGGGAGAGGAACACAGAGAGGGAATAAGAGATAGGCAGAGAGGGGAGTGAGAGAGGGGGGGGGAGAGAGGGAGAGAGAGAGTAATTCAGTCGATTCATTTTTAAATGGGTTATGTTCAAATGTTTTACTGGGTGTTATTGCACTACTGACCTTCAGCTCTAGAATAATATAGAATATGTCCACATCTCTCCAACTCATCATTCCCACATTTTCCTTTTAATTATTTTTTCTTGATTTTTGTACAAACCGCTGCAGAAACAGCCTGTACAAGACAGTACAACCAGTACAGACAGTACAACCAGTACAACCAGTACAACCAGTACAAGCAGTACTCTCAACCCTCTTTGTCTCCACAGTCGAGAGATTGTTTAGTGCGTGAGTCTTGTGAGCGATCAGTCGTGTAGTGTGCACATCTCCACTCCAGTCGCATGTTATGCACATAGGGTAGTGTGAGCAGTAATAGTGAGGTTGTGTAGTGTCCCTGTAGGGTAGTGTGAGCAGTAATAGTGAGGTTGTGTAGTGTCCCTGTGGGGTAGTGTGAGCAGTAATACTGAAGATATGTAGTGTCCCTGTGGGGTAGTGTGAGCAGTAATAGTGAAGATGTGTAGTGTCCCTGTGGGGTAGTGTGAGCAGTAATAGTGAGGTTGTGTAGTGTCCCTGTGGGGTAGTGTGAGCAGTAATACTGAAGATATGTAGTGTCCCTGTGGGGTAGTGTGAGCAGTAATAGTGAGGTTGTGTAGTGTCCCTGTGGGGTTGTGTGAGCAGTAATACTGAAGATGTGTAGTGTCCCTGTGGGGTAGTGTGAGCAGTAATACTGAAGATGTGTAGTGTCCCTGTGGGGTTGTGTGAGCAGTAATACTGAAGATGTGTAGTGTCCCTGTGGGGTAGTGTGAGCAGTAATAGTGAGGTTGTGTAGTGTCCCCATGGGGTAGTGTGAGCAGTAATACTGAAGATGTGTAGTGTCCCTGTGGAGTAGTGTGAGCAGTAATACTGAAGATGTGTAGTGTCCCTGTGGGGTAGTGTGAGCAGTAATAGTGAGGTTGTGTAGTGTTCCCATGGGGTAGTGTGAGCAGTAATACTGAAGATGTGTAGTGTCCCTGTGGAGTAGTGTGAGCAGTAATACTGAAGATGTGTAGTGTCCCTGTGGGGTAGTGTGAGCAGTAATAGTGAGGTTGTGTAGTGTCCCCGTGGGGTAGTGTGAGCAGTAATAGTGAGGTTGTGTAGTGTCCTTGTAGGGTAGTGTGAGCAGTAATAGTGAGGTTGTGTAGTGTCCCTGTGGGGTTGTGTGAGCAGTAATAGTGAAGATGTGTAGTGTCCTTGTTGGGTAGTGTGAGCAGTAATAGTGAGGTTGTGTAGTGTCCCTGTGGGGTAGTGTGAGCAGTAATACTGAAGATGTGTAGTGTCCCTGTGGGGTAGTGTGAGCAGTAATACTGAAGATGTGTAGTGTCCCTGTGGGGTAGTGTGAGCAGTAATACTGAAGATGTGTAGTGTCCCTGTGGGGTAGTGTGAGCAGTAATACTGAAGATGTGTAGTGTCCCTGTGGGGTAGTGTGAGCAGTAATACTGAAGATGTGTAGTGTCCCTGTGGGGTAGTGTGAGCAGTAATACTGAAGATGTGTAGTGTCCTTGTTGGGTAGTGTGAGCAGTAATAGTGAGGTTGTGTAGTGTCCCTGTAGGGTAGTGTGAGCAGTAATAGTGAGGTTGTGTAGTGTCCCTGTAGGGTAGTGTGAGCAGTAATAGTGAGGTTGTGTAGTGTCCCTGTTGGGTAGTGTGAGCAGTAATAGTGAGGTTGTGTAGTGTCCCTATGGCAGGTATCACCAAATGGCGGACCGCGGTCCGGATCCGGACCCGAACGCCGTCCTGTCCGGACCCAATCACATTCCTGATTAACTGGATACGGACCCAAATGCCAAAAAAATTTTAACGGGAGACTATATTTTAAACCGGAGAATTTATTTTCAGACGAGTGTTACGTTCGCCCATTTGAGTGTTACGTTCGCCCCCCCCCGCTCAACAACTTTCGTTCGCCACCCCCCCCCGCTCAACAACTTTCGTTCGCCACCGCGGACCCGGACCTAAGGTCTGAGCTATCTGCCAAAAATGGACCGCGGAAAGATTTAATTGATTACCCCTGCCCTATGGGGTAGTGTGAGCAGTAATATTGAGGTTGTGTAGTGTCCCTGTAGGGTAGTGTGAGCAGTAATATTGAGGTTGTGTAGTGTCCCTGTAGGGTAGTGTGAGCAGTAATAGTGAGGTTGTGTAGTGTCCCCGTGGGGTATTGTGAGCAGTAATAGTGAGGTTGTGTAGTGTCCCCGTGGGGTATTGTGAGCAGTAATAGTGAGGTTGTGTAGTGTCCCCGTGGGGTATTGTGAGCAGTAATAGTGAGGTTGTGTAGTGTCCCCGTGGCATAAGCAGTTAAATACTGCAGCACGATCGTTATTGAAGGCTGCACACTTGCGCCTGTCACTGCGCTTGTGCTGTATACGTGTGGGAGGCGGGGCCAAAGGATGGCAGGGCATCACAAGTTTGGACTGGGATGGCTAGGGGACCCACCCTGTGAAGAACTCCACACAGAAGACCACAGAAGATGCAGGAAGATGTAGTAAGATGGAGGAACCACTCTGATAATTTCCTCCCACTGAAGACTGGGAAACATCACTCACAATGGTAACGGACCACAACTTTCAGCCCAACACTGGTCTCTCTCCTCTTAAATCCCATTAAAGCTTAGTACATTTGTAACTCTGTAGGGATGTTGTTTTTAATTTGGCCACTAGAGGTCAGAATTGCAGTAAGAACAATCATCAACTAAAACTTCAATTACGAATTGCCTGGTGCACACTACTGACCTGGTCCACACTACTGACCTGGTCCACACTACTGACCTGCTGCACACTACTGACCTGGTCCACACTACTGACCTGGTCCACACTACTGACCTGCTGCACACTACTGACCTGGTCCACACTACTGACCTGGTCCACACTATTCACCTGGATCACACTACTGACCTGGTCCACACTACTGACCTGGACCACACTACTGACCTGCTGCACACTACTCACCTGGTCCACACTACTGACCTGGTCCACACTACTGACCTGCTGCACACTACTCACCTGGTCCACACTACTGACCTGGACTTCAATACTCACCTGGTCCACACTACTGACCTGGACTTCAATACTCACCTGGTCCACACTACTGACCTGGTCCACACTACTGACATGTTTCAATACTTCAGTACCTGTATTAAGAAGAGGCTTAATACAACTTTAAATGGAGAGTGTAATCACCAAGCGCCTTACAAAGTTAAATGATGTGATTTACCAGGAACAGTCCTGAAAAACTAGGAACTGGTTTCTGTTTCAAAAACTTAAGATAAGCCTGGTGCTTCAGTTTTTTAGTTTCATAATAAAGAAAGTGAAATCTGTGCAAAGCAATTATTAATGGAAGGTGCATTTTCAAACATAGAAAAACAGTCTCTGTTCACCAAAGGAGGTTTGAAGGAGTTTTAATGTCAAAGTCAAACTTTTACACGTTAACATACCAAACCTTTCAAACCTTTCCAAAGCCCTCGTTGTCATTGTCATAACGAATGCAAACTGATTAATTGATTAATCACATCAGAGTGAGTAACAAAGACTCTCCCTCTCACGTCGCTTAGAAACCAAAGAAACAGAAGTCCCCTCGCCGGGTTTGTTAAGTGCATGATTAAACACCAGTAGCATGCCGATCAGGGTTAAAGTTCATTGTCGTCTCTACAGTAGTAAAATGTTCATCGGGTACATAACTTGAATGTTTGTTTTGTGTATATATTCATATATTAAAAAAAGAACTTTCACGTGAGTGTTCATGGTTCAGTCACTATGTCATGGACACCTGTCTGTTCTCCTGCAGTGAATGAGCTGAATTTTGTAGGTAAACGTGCAGTAAAAATGATGAAGAGAACATACCCCCCCTTGAATAACGATGAAGAACATACCCCCACCCCATTCCACCCAATCAGCCCTCTGTACAAGACAAACTACAGACTGCTCCACACAGCAGACGTGACCTTTGGCCAAGGACGCACACCTCAACATGGATTCGTTTTGTTTTGTTTGTTTGTTTGTTTTTTGGAAGACCTCTTCCGTTTTCTTTTATGAGTCCCTGATCCGTGAAACCCTTGGAGTCCAGTTCCGTGTTTTCCTGCCCTTCCTGCTGTAGCCAGCAGGGGGCAGACAGAGTATGTGCCAGTGTGTGCTGAGGTGGGATGGGAACTCTGGACCAGAGTCCTCTGGATTATGATCAGCACTTGATGGCAGCTCAGTGGACTAGCAAGAGTGAACATCCTATACCACAGGGAGCTAGTGCAGTAGTACTTAATTAAGGGAGGGGTCACCCTAATTACCCTCAGGAGGGAGGGGTCACCCTAATTACCCTCAGGACAGAGGGGTCACCCTAAATACCCTCAGGAGGGAGGGGCCAACACACCCTAAATACCCTCAGGACGGAGGGGTCAAACACACCCTAAACACCGCATAGGTGGGAGGGGCCACAAACACCCTCAGGAGAGAGGGGCAATTACTTATAGCAGGAATCAGAAAAAAAACTTCTCCTAACCCTAACCCTACTAGCACAGAAAAAGTGGGAAAGAGAGAGGAAGGGAGAGGGAGATAGAAGGAGAGAGAGAGAGAGCAGGAGAGAGGTGTAGGGGGATGTGTCTGGACACACAGGTGAAACCGTAGCGTTGGGCACACACTGACTCTCAGGTCACCTGAGTGTTATTGAGATGCATATAGAAAAGATACAAAGGTGCTGACATTCCATTTCCTGTCATGGGCCCCGAACACACAGGGGCCCCTCAAACACACAGGGGCCCCTCGAACACACAGGGGGCCCTTGAACACACAGGGGCTCCCCGAATACAGAGGGGCTCCCCAAACACACAGGGCCCCCCCGAACACACAGGGGCACTCCAAACACACAGCCCCCCCCCCCCCCGTCTCAACGGGGCAGACAGGAAAAGCTCAGTCAGACCAGACGTCTGGTCCCATCTGGGATTAGAATTAGCAAAACACGACACTGTCGTACAGTAATAAATGTGGAGCTGTAGAACGCAGCTACAGCACAGGTGTACAACAGGAGTGTGATGCGGAGGTGACAGGACGGTGTGGAGGAGAGACCTGCGTCTGCTCTCCTTAGTGAAATTCCCTGCTTAAGGTGATGTCCTTTCACCTCCCTCCTCCTCTGAGGGATACACACACACACACACACACACACACACACACACACACACACACTACCCAGTATCTCTCTCTCTCACACACACTCACACTCTCTCTATCTAAAGAGATTACATCCCTAGAAAAAAACGTTTCTATTTTTATCAAAATAATCATTAGCTTACAGACATGCAGTGTCATTTGTCATTTTTACAGAAATTTGGTATACCTAAGGGTTCTACTTTAAAAAGGATGAGAGGTTACTGGTATACTGGACAGAAGACCCTCAGACGTGGTTAATGCCCTGAAATATGTTCTTAACATGAGCAGTACTACATGTCCATGGCGTTCTGACCTCTGAAGTTTAAGCAAGCAAAAGTGAGGGAGAAAATCCCAACAAGCCTAAATGTAGCAAAATAGGCCATGTGAAAACACACACACACACACCCCCCACACACACACACACACGTGTACCCACAAACACACACACACACGTATCACACTCTCACACACACACACATGCCCACACACACACACACACACGTGTACCCACAAACACACACACACACACACACACACACACACGTATGCCCACAAACACACACACACACACACATGCACACACAAACAAATGTGTGTTGTGTCTTCATAAGCATGTGAGTGTGTGTTTTCTTTTGCTCAGTGCAACATGACATAGGACAGAAAGAAACGCGTTCACTGGGGAGGACACAGAAAGCTTGGAAGTGTTCCATAGTTCCATGGAACTGCAAAGTGTTCCGCAGTTCCACAGAGCTTCAAAGATTTTCCACAGTTCCACAAAGCTTCAAAGTGTTCCGCAGTTCCACAGAGCTTCAAAGTGTTCCACAGAGCTTCAAAATGTTCCACAGTTCCACAGAGCTTCAAAGTGTTCCTTTCTTCAACAGAATCTCCTTTCCACTGACGGACCTTCACTGAAACTGCAAGAGTCTCTCTGACATCTCTCATCATGACTACCTTGATTAGAACCCCTCTGTGTCTGTCGCAGTGTGCCCATGAAATCAAAAAAACATCAGAAGAACAAAATCCATTCTCTTAAGAGCATTAATGTGTCTTGTCTTCTCACACTACTGACTTTATCTATGAATGCTGATGTGAATCTTCATTATATTTTAATACACAAGCTTGACTCGTTAGGTGCTAAATGAGTGGTTGGCATGGATTCGTTTTGTGTTCCTCAGTCCTAAATGAATGATTGCATGTTCACAATGTCACATGACATCAGTGTCATTGGCAGGAGGTCTATAAGTTGAGCGAATGGGCAAGAAGATGAGTCATTAACAGAATACCAGATCTCCCTTCCCACAGCGCCTCCTTCCTGCAGGAGGCCTAACATGCATGTAACTACTTTGAAAGAGTTCACAGTTCCTCTAGAAGATGCTTCGTTCCAAACCTTCACCTCAGATTTCTTTAATCCAGAGAAATATACGAATGATGACTTTGTTTTTACTGTGTGTGTTGGGTTTGGCAAGGAAAAGCACATCTGTTTGGAACAGGAGTGTGCTTGTGTCTGTCCTGAACAGTCTGGGGTCGTGACCCCGTGGCGATCACAGGTACACCTCCCTGCGTGACAGCGTCAGGCACGAGGTGGTCCTGAAGTCCCCGCCCCCTGCTCTGGTGAGGGGGATGACCTCCGACTGCTGGGGCGGGTCCTGCTCGTGGTGGTGCGGCCCGAACCCGGCGCTGCTGAACGTGTCGTACGAGGCCGACGTCATCTTGCGGTTCAGCAGGTTGCGGTTGTGGTCGCCGACGTTCCTGTTGCGGTCGCCGCAGCGAAGGGTTCCCAGCGGGCCGCCGTTGGCCAGAGGGTCGCGCGCGTCCTGGGCGTCGCCCCCGCTGCCCTGGTCTGAGCCTTCCTCTTCGCCCTCCTCCTCTTCCTCCTCGTCCTGATCGCTGTCGCCCTCGTGGTTGTTGTTGTCGTCGCCCGGCGAGGCGAAGGTGGCGAGGCGAGGCGGGTCGAGTCGTCTCCGTGGCGACACCGGCACAGGCATCCAGCAGGTGTCAGAGTGACCAAACTCGTCACACTCACTGGTGCACTTCCCCGTCAGGGTGACGTCGGGCAGCTGCCTGGGGTCTGAGAGAGAGGGACAACAAACCAGTGTAAAACAGAGAGAACATGTGGGAAGGAGAGATATTCAGCCTTCTAGTCCAGAAGAGTCCTATAATCATAATGGTCTAACACGCGAGAGGGGCCAAATCTGTCTGTTTCTAGTCATCATCTCCTGGCCTGAACATCCTGCCAATTCCAGCATGATAATTAACCTCCCAGTGCCAAACATCCAGGAGCAGAGGCAGTGAGCTGGCCCCCAGCAATAGTGCGCTGCAGGATTCACTGGTCTCTTTAACATTCCTCACATGAAAGCCAGGCTGGTGTGCATGTACGAACACTCCTGTACTGTGACAGTCCTGACAGTCTGCAGCTGAAACTTCACAGCAACTCACCACACTGCACTCAGATTAAAGGATTACACACACCTACATCCCCGGTTAGGAAACGACAAATGAGTAACAGTAAGGTGTAGAATATTCTGGATGGATCTATCAGTGTCGTATCTGTAAATATATATCGCCGTGTTTGACATGCCCACTGGTCATTTAACCCCGCCCCCTGCCCTGTTATTGTCATATACAATAAACACTGTGTATAATAAACCTAAATCTAATGCTAAATCCAAATCAGTGGTGGGTTTGAGGAGCTTTTAAAGAAGAAGTTACTCATGTTTGATGACCCCTGATGATGGAAATGAGGGACTGGTGGTGTTATAGCATTAAGAGCTTTACTAAACAACAAATTAATATTTAAATCAACTCTAAAATAAACAAATCCATAAATAAACAAAAATAACTACAAGGGAAGATGTGCTAGCTTTTTCTAAATGTGTTTCTTGTATTGTTAATTTCTGCTTCTCCAGTATTTCCTCCATCACAACTTCTCTGAACCCTTGTTACATCTCCTTTATACAGCCAAGCAACAACGCCCCCTAGTGATTTGTATGTATGGTGGATTTATGCTTGTATGGTGTTCACTATGAGGTGATGACGACACTGTGTGCACAAACTCATCACTGCCTTCATCAGACACACGTGTTTGTATACGTGTGGACAACAGTCCAGCCCAAATACTGCCCAGTCAGCAGTGATAGAGCCCATTACCAAACCACTACCAGCTCAATGCTGTGTGTACAGGGACTGATTTGCTGGGTTCAGGTGACTGATTGACTGTGCATGTTAGTAAGGGCTGATAAAATACACCTGTAAACTACACCCGTAAAACACACCTGTAAAGTACACCCGTAAAATACACCAGTAAAGTACACCGGTAAAATACACCTGTAAACTACATCCGTAAAACACACCTGTAAAGTACACCCATAAAACACACCTGTAAAGTACACCTGTTAAACACGCTCATCAGTCCGTATGGTACAACTGCGATCGATGACTCTCACAGCCTCTACGCAGACATGAAGTCACAACCCCACAGCCTTTATCTCAGTGTGCAGAACCTCCTGGTGTGGTGATGGAGTAGTGATGGCCTGGTGGTTAGGGAACTGGTCTTGTGACCGGAGGGTCGTGGGTTTAATTCCCAGACCTGAGGCCATGACTGAGGTGCCCCTGAGCAAGGACCTTAACCCTCAATTAATCACTTGTATACAAATGAGATTAAAATGTAAGTCGCTCTGGATAAGGACATCTGCCAAATGCCATAAATGTAAATGATTGTAGTAATGGGTGTGATTGTATGTACTGGTGGGTGTGGAGATGGGTGTAGTAGTGGATGTGGTTATATGTACTGATGGGTGTGGTGATGGGTGTAGTAGTGGGTGTGGTTGTATGAACTGGTAGGTGTAATAATGGGTGTGGTTATATGTGGTGATGGGTGTGGTAATGGGTGTGGTTATATATACTGGTGGGTGTGGTGATGGGTGTAGTAGTGGGTGTGGTTATATGTATTGATGGGTGTAGTAATGTCATCTACACCACTGCTCTGTACACCTGTGTTTTCACAGCATTAAGAGTGGACATGTCACCATGGTCACTTTAGCCCCGCCCACCACGGTCAGCAGGACTACATCACCGTCCAACCAGCTGTCTTCCTGTGGCTGTGACTCGTGTCTTACGGCCAGTGCGAACCGGTTGGATTTGATTGGCTAGTGCGGACAAATGAACATAAGACCTCAGGAGGCGTGGCCTGAGGGCGGAGGTGTTGGAGGAGAGCTGGAGTGGAGATAAGTGGAGCTGGGCAGAGGTGGAGGCTCAAGGGCTACGTCTGAATAAAGCTCTCCCTGGGGCTCCACCCTCTCTCTCTCCCTCTCTCTATCCCTCTCTCTCTCTCGCTCTTTCTCCCTCTCTCTCTCTCACTCTCTCTCTCTCTATCCCTCTCTCTCTCTCTCTTTCGCTCTTTCTCCCTCTCTCTCTCCCTCTCTCTATCCCTCGCTCTTTCTCCCTCTCTCTCTCCCCCTCTCTCTATCCCTCTCTCTCTCTCGCTCTTTCTCCCTCTCTCTCTCTACCCTCTCCCCATCCCTGTGGCTCTCTCTCTCTCTCTCTCCCCCTCTGTCTCTCTCACTCTCTCCCTCTCTCTCTTTCTCTCTCTCCCTCTCTCCTCTCTCCCCATCCCTGTGGCTCTCACTCTCTCTCCCCTTACTCTCCCTCTCTCTCTCTCCCTATCTCTCTCTCCCTCTGTCTCTCTCACTCTCTCCCTCTCTCTCTTTCTCTCTCTCCCTCTCTCCTCTCTCCCCATCCCTGTGGCTCTCACTCTCTCTCCCCTCACTCTCCCTCTCTCTCGCTGTATCTCACTCTCTCTCTCCCCCTTCCTGCGGCTCTCTCTTTCTCTGTCTCCATCTCTTGCCCTCCTCTCTCCCTCATTCTTTCTCTTTCTCTCATTCTGTCCATATGTATATGCAGTATTCTCTATGCTGTATTCTGTTATTTATAATGTGTATTGCTCATTAGAGTCTCTAACCAGTGGTAATGTGTAACTGATGGGCTTGTTTACGCTGATAAATTCTGTATTATCTTGGACCTGTGGAAAACTCTTTAGACTGATTCACATAATGTAAATAGTTATATAGATTACACACAATGATTCCCTGCAAGGTGACCGATCTGCATTTTAACTGGGTTCAACCTTGAATGAAGGTGAAAGGTGAAAGGTCAACCCCTGACCACAGAGGTCATGCGTAAGGAACAGGAGACCTCTACCTTTCAACACATTTGTTCATTATAATTTGGAGTCAGATAAATGAATGACATTTTTACATTAAATGTTTCTATCAGTGGTTGTAGATTAGTGGCGTAAGGGCAAACACAGTAACACAACCCCATATATGTGTGTGTGTAGCTGTGTGTGTGTGTGCATGAGGGTATTTATATGTATATGTGTGTGGGTGAGTTCATCTATAGGTGTGTGACTGTATATGTGTGGGTGAGTTCATCTATAGCAGGGGTGGCCAACCCGCGGCTCGCGAGCCGCATGCGGCTCTTTGCCTGGTTTCGTGCGGCTCCCCAGCCGGTCCGCGGGCTCACCTGCACAAACGGGGCGACCCCCCGCTCGACAACTTACACTCGCCAATGCATGATGTGGCTCTTTGCCGTTACACAGTGCAAAAAATGGCTCTAGGTCTCTGGCGGGTTGGCCACCCCTGATCTATAGGTATGTGACTGTTTGTGTGTGGGTGAGTTCATCTATAGGTATGTGACTGTATGTGTGTGGGTGAGTCCATCTATAGGTATGGGCTGTATATGTGTGTGGGTGAGTTCATCTATAGGTGTGTGACAGTATATGTGTGTGGGTGAGTTCATCTATAGGTGTGTGACTGTATGTGTGTGGGTGAGTTCATCTATAGGTGTGTGACTGTATATGTGTGGGTGAGTTCATCTATAGGTGTGTGACTGTATGTGTGTGGGTGAGTTCATCTATAGGTGTGTGATTGTATATGTGTGGGTGAGTTCATCTATAGGTGTGTGACAGTATATGTGTGTGGGTGAGTTCATCTATAGGTGTGTGACTGTATGTGTGTGGGTGAGTTCATCTATAGGTGTGTGACTGTATATGTGTGGGTGAGTTCATCTATAGGTGTGTGACTGTATGTGTGTGGGGGAGTTCATCTATAGGTGTGTGACAGTATATGTGTGGGTGAGTTCATCTATAGGTGTGTGACAGTATATGTGTGTGGGTGAGTTCATCTATAGGTGTGTGACTGTATGTGTGTGGGTGAGTTCATCTATAGGTGTGTGACTGTATATGTGTGGGTGAGTTCATCTATAGGTGTGTGACTGTATGTGTGTGGGGGAGTTCATCTATAGGTGTGTGACTGTATGTGTGTGGGGGAGTTCATCTATAGGTGTGTGACTGTATATGTGTGGGTGAGTTCATCTATAGGTGTGTGACTGTATGTGTGTGGGGGAGTTCATCTATAGGTGTGTGACTGTATGTGTGTGGGGGAGTTCATCTATAGGTGTGTGTGTACCATTATTTACGTGTTCCTCCTCCCCCACACTACTCTCTAGTATTCTTGTATTAGTGTGTATGTTTGTGTGGTGTGTGTGTGTGTGGTACATGTGTGTGTGTGTGTGTGGTACGTGTGTGTGAGTGTGTGTGGTACGTGTGTGTGTGTGAGGTATGTGAGTGTGTGTGTGTATGTGGTACATGTGTGTGTGTGAGTGTGTGTGTGGTACATGTGAGTGTGTGGTGTGTGTGTGTGTGTGAGTGTGTGTGTATGTGGTACGTGTGTGTATGTGTGTGAGTGTGTGTGTGGTACGTGTGTGTTTGTGTGTGAGTGTGTGGTGTGTGTGTGTGGTACGTGTGTGTGAGTGTGTGTGTGGTACGTGTGTGTGTGAGTGTGTGTTATGTGTGTGTGTGGTACGTGTGTGGTACGTGTGTGTATGTGGTACATGTGTGTGTGTGTATGTGGTACATGTGTGTGTGTGGTATGTGTGTGTGTGGTACGTGTGTGTGTGTGGTACATGTGTGTGTGGTACGTGTGTGTGTGGTACGTGTGTGTGGTACGTGTGTGTGTGTGGTACGTGTGTGTGAGTGTGTGTGTGAGGTACGTGTGTGTGTGTGAGTGTGTGTGTGTGGTACGTGTGTGTGTGTGTGTGGTACGTGTGTGTGAGTGTGTGTGTGAGGTACGTGTGTGTGTGTGAGTGTGTGTGTGTGGTACGTGTGTGTGTGTGTGTACCATTCTCCACGTGCTCCTCTTCCCCCACACTCCCCTCTGGCGTGGTGCGTTCGTAGCTGTCCTCAGGCAGGGGCAACACCCCGAGTCGTGGCCCTGATGAGCTCTTACTGCTTGGGGTCTCTGAGTCCTCCACCCCACTGTCATAGCAACCCTGATCCTGGGGCTGGCTGGCCACAGAGAAGGTCACCCTGCGGAGGGGCTGTGAACACACACACAAGACATTACACCTAAATGTGTTATCTGTCAGACTCTGTGCACCATTGTAACCTCACCCTTGGCCTAACATTACCCAGCAGCCCCTACTGGGTCCCCTGTCTCATTAGAGGAGGCCGCAGAATTTTTTTTTGTAGTTAATTAAAATAAAGCCACAGCGTCGTACGATGACATCACTTTCTAGAAGATAAAGTTGTATGTATAACTTATGATTCCCTGAAACATCGGATCATTTAGAACTATATTGAATATGACATCATTAAGGACTCCATTGAATATGACATCATTTAGAACTACGTTGAATATGACATCATTTATAACTGTTGAATATGACATCATTTAGAACTCTGTTGAGTATGACATCATTTGGAATTCCCTTGGAATGTGACATAATTTTACATTCTTAGGAGTATGAAATAATCTTGAACGACCTTGGTTATCTCGTCTTTCTCAAATGACTCAGAAACATTTTA
>NC_135211.1:36491725-36496725 GCF_052324685.1 Brachyhypopomus gauderio | reverse complement strand
ACACTCATAAACACATTCATAAACTCAAACACACACACACATAAAAACAAACACACACACACTCAAATACACACACACACTCACACACAAACTAATAAACACACACATTCACACACACACACACACACACACTCATACACTAATAAACACACACACACACACACACACTACAGCACCATCCACCACCACACACTCAAACACACACACACACACACACACACACACACACACACACACACACTACAGCACCATCCACCACCAGGCCTCCATCTTTGGATGTTGTTGCCGGGAGACGGTTGGCAAGTGGAAGGTCAGTTAATAATTTTCTCTTCATTGACAGTTAATTGGTGAAGGAAACACAGTCCAGAGTAACAGAGACCAAAACACACACACACACACACACACACACACTCATAAATACACTCATAAATACACACACACACACACTCAAACACACACACACACACACACTCATAAACTAATAAACACACACACATTCACACACACACACACACACACACACACACACTCATAAACACATTCATAAACTCAAACACACACACACATAAAAACAAACACACACACACTCAAATACACACACACACTCACACACAAACTAATAAACACACACATTCACACACACACACACACACACACTCATACACTAATAAACACACACACACACACATACATACACACTCATAAACACACACATACACACACAGAGACTCATACACCCATAAACACACACACACACACACACACACACACACACACACACCACACATACACACATTCATACACTAATAAACACACACATACACACTCTCGCAAATGCATATACACACACACACAAACACATACACACACTCGTAAACCCACAGCCACATACACACATGCGAACACACACACCCACCCATGAACATTTTCACACACATGAACACACTCTCACAGGGGCATACACACAAGAACACATATAGATGTGCATGTATGCATAGTTATACACATGTCCACACACACACACACACACACACCCATACATACACTCATGTTTGCACACATATACTCACATATACAAAAGCAGAAATCTCAGTATATAATGACATAATCAGCTCAAAGTATTTAGACATTTGTGCATACATGTGTGCGCTCACATGTGTGTATGCATACATGTGAATGTGTGTAAATGAGTGTATGTGTGTGTGTGAATGGGTATGTGTGGGAATGTGTGCATGTGTATGTGTGTGTGTATGTGTGCGTGTGTGTGTCTGAATGTGTAAGTGTGTTTGTGTGTGTGTCTGAATGTGTGTGTGCGTGTATGTGTGTGTGTCTGAATGTGTGTGTATAACACTTCATGGTGTGAATGTGTGTGTGTGTGTGTGTGTGTAACACTTTATGGTGTGAATGTGTGTGTGTGTGTGTGCGTGTGTGTGACACTTCATATTGTACCCTTGACCTCGTTAGTAGTGTCTTTTCCCATCAAAATGTTTTACTGACCTATAATTTCCTTTTATTTCTTTTCTACTGCATAGACCTTATTCATTTAGACAGTTTCACTCTCATACACTCAAGTGTGTGTTCACCATGTGTTTATCTGTCTGGATATGGATCTCAGCCTTGCTGCTCATATGTCCTGTAAATGTTCCTGTGTATCGTCCTGTATATAATCTCTTAACATGTCCTGCTCATATGTCCTGTATATGATCACTGGACATCCTGCTCATATGTCCTGTATATGTTCCTGTATATGATCTTTGGACATGTCCTGTTGATATGTCCAGTATATGTCTCTGTATATGTTCTCTGGATGTGTCCTGCTCATATGTACTGTATATATTCCTGTATATGATCTTTGGACATGTCCTGTATATGTCCCTGTATATGATCTCTGGGTGTGTCTTGCAGATTCATCTAGTATATGGTCTCTGGATATGTCCTGCTCATGTCCTGTATATGTCCTGTATATGATCTCGATGTGTCCTGCTCATATGTCCTGTATATGTTCTTGTATATGATCTCTGCTGCTTGGTAGTGTCTCCCAGTGGTTTCCCTGTCAGTGACTCACATCCTGCTACCAGCTGCCAGCTGGTCTCAGGGGCTCCTGTGCAGACACAGCTGGTGTGATAGAGCTGTTTGTAGTGTCCTAGAGCTTACTGCTTGATCTAGTGATCGGGTTTAGCGCCTCTGTGCTGTTGTGATTAGTGTCTCTATTCTGTCACGATTAGCATCTTGGTGCTGTCGTAATTAGTGCCTCTGTGCTGTTGTGTGGTTAGTGTCTTTGTGCTGCTTCTTATTAGTGTCTCTGTACTGTCATAAGTGTCTGTGTTGTCAGGATTAGTGTCTGCGCTGTTGTGATTAGCGTCTCTGTGCTGTTGTGATTAGTGTCTCTGTGCTGTTGTGATTATTGTCTATGTGCTGCCATGATTAGTGTGTCAGCTGTTGTGATTAATGTCTGTGCTGTTGTGATTAGTGTCTCTGTGCTGTCATGATTAGTGTCTGTGCTGTCGTGATTAGTGTCTGTGCTGTTGTGATTAGTGTCTCTGTGTTGTCATGATTAGTGTCCCTGTGCTGTTGTGATTAGTGTCTCTGTGCTGTCATGATTGGTCTCTGTGCTGTTGTGATTGGTGTCTCTGTGCTGTTGTGATTAGTGTATCTGTGCTGTCGTAATTAGTGTCTGTGCTGTTCTGATTAGTGTCTCTGTGCTGTTGTGATTGGTGTATCTGTGCTGTTGTAATTGTTGTCTCTGTGCTGTTGTGATTAGTTTATCCGTGCTGTCATGATTAGTGTGTCTGTGCTGTTGTGATTGTTATCTCTGTGCTGTTGAGATTAGTGTCTATGTGCTGTCATGATTTGTGTCTCTGTGCTGTTCTTATTAGTGTCTATGTGCTGTTGTGATTGGTGTCTGTGCTGTCGTGATTGTTGTCTCTGTGCTGTTGTGATTAGTGTCTGTGCTGTTGTGATTTTTGTCTCTGTGCTGTTGTGATTAGTCTCTGTGCTGTCGTGATTAGTGTCTCCGTGCTGTTGTGATTAGTGTCTTTGTGCTGTTGTGATTGGTGTCTGCTGTCATGATTGTTGTCTCTGTGCTGTTGTGATTAGTGTATCTGTGCTGTCGTGATTTTTGTCTCGGTGCTGTCGTGATTAGTGTCTCTGTGCTGTTGTGATTAGTGTCTCTGTGCTGTTGTGATTAGTGTCTCTGTGCTGTTGTGATTGTTGTCTCTGTGCTGTTGTGATTAGTGTCTCTGTGCTGTCATGATTAGTGTCTCTGCTGTCATGATTAGTGTCTGTGCTTTTATGATTAGTGTCTATGCTGTTGTGATTAGTGTCTATGTGCTGTCATTATTAGTGTCTATGTGCTGTCATGATTAGTGTCTATGTGCTGCTGTGATTAGTGTCTCTGTGCTGTTGTGATTTGTGTCTATGTGCTGTTGTGATTAGTGTATCTGTGCTGTCGTGATTTGTGTCTATGTGCTGTCATGATTAGTGTCTGTTCTGTTGTGATTAGTGTCTCTGTGCTGTTGTGATTGTTGTCTGTGATGTTGTGATTGTTATCTCTCTGCTGTTGTGATTAGTGTCTATGTGATCTCATTATTAGTGTCTATGTGCTGTCATGATTAGTGTCTCTGTGCTGTCATGATTAGTGTCTATGTGCTGCTGTGATTAGTGTCTCTGCTGTTGTGATTTGTGTCTATGTGCTGTTGTGATTTGTGTCTATGTGCTGTTGTGATTAGTGTCTCTGTGCTGTCATGATTGGTCTCTGTGCTGTTGTGATTGGTGTCTCTGTGCTGTTGTGATTAGTGTATCTGTGCTGTCGTGATTAGTGTCTGTGCTGTCATGATTAGTGTCTGTGCTGTCATGATTAGTGTCTCTGTGCTGTTGTGATTAGTGTCTCTGTGCTGTCGTGATTTTTGTCTCTGCTGTTGTGATTAGTATCTCTGTGCTGTTGTGATTGTTGTCTCTGTGCTGTTGTGATTGTTATCTCTGTGCTATTGTGATTAGTGTCTATGTGCTCTCATTATAAGTGTCTATGTGCTGTCGTGATTTGTGTCTATGTGCTGTCATGATTGGTCTCTGTGCTGTTGTGATTGGTGTATCTGTGCTGTTGTGATTAGTGTATCTGTGCTGTCATGATTAGTGTCTATGTGCTGTTATGATTAGTGTCTGTGCTGTTGTGATTAGTGTATCTGTGCTGTTGTGATTGTTGTCTCTGTGCTGTTGTGATTGTTGTCTCTGTGCTGTTGTGATTAGTGTCTCTGTGCTGTCATGATTAGTGTCTCTGTGCTGTCATGATTAGTGTCTGTGCTTTTGTGATTAGTGTCTATACTGTTGTGATTAGTGTCTATGTGCTGTCATTATTAGTGTCTATGTGCTGTCATGATTAGTGTCTATGTGCTGCTGTGATTAGTGTCTCTGTGCTGTTGTGATTAGTGTATCTGTGCTGTCGTGATTTGTGTCTATGTGCTGTCATGATTAGTGTCTGTTCTGTTGTGATTAGTGTCTCTGTGCTGTTGTGATTGTTGTCTCTGTGCTGTTGTGATTGTTATCTCTGCTGTTGTGATTAGTGTCTATGTGCTCTCATTATTAGTGTCTATGTGCTGTCATGATTAGTGTCTCTGTGCTGTCATGATTAGTGTCTATGTGCTGCTGTGATTAGTGTCTGCTGTTGTGATTTGTGTCTATGTGCTGTTGTGATTTGTGTCTCTGTGCTGTCATGATTGGTCTCTGTGCTGTTGTGATTGGTGTCTCTGTGCTGTTGTGATTAGTGTATCTGTGCTGTCGTGATTAGTGTCTATGCTGTCATGATTAGTGTCTGTGCTGTCATGATTAGTGTCTCTGTGCTGTTGTGATTAGTGTCTCTGTGCTGTCGTGATTTTTGTCTCTGCTGTTGTGATTAGTATCTCTGTGCTGTTGTGATTGTTGTCTCTGTGCTGTTGTGATTGTTATCTCTGTGCTATTGTGATCAGTGTCTATGTGCTCTCATTATTAGTGTCTATGTGCTGTCG